>NC_053024.1:236471202-236681523 GCF_003073215.2 Triticum urartu
CATAAACCCACAATTCATCGGATCTCTACAAACACACCGCAAAAAGAATTACATTGAATGGATCTCCAAGAGAATCGAGGAGAACTTTGTATTGAGATCCAAAGAGAGAGAAGAAGCCATATAGCTAATAATTATGGACCCGAAGGTCTGTGGTACACATCATTGGAGAGGCTATGGTGTTGATGTAGAAGCCCTCCGTGATCGATTCCCCCTCCGGCGGAGCGCCGGAAAAGGCCCAAAGATGGGATATCACAGGTACAAAAGGTTGCGGCGGTGGAAATAGGGTTCCATGGTGCTCTCGGATGTTTTCAGGGTATATGAGTATATATAGGCGCAAGAAGTAGGTCAGCGGAGCCATGAGGGGCCCACGAGGGTGGGGGCACGCCTACCCCCTGGCACTCCCACCTACCTCGTGGCTGCCTCATTGCTTCCTTGACGTCCACTCCAAGTCTGCTGGATTGCGTTTGTTCCAAAAATAACTGTCCCGAAGGTTTCATTTCGTTTGATATTCCTTTTCTGGGAAACACTAAAATAGGGAAAAAAACAGCAATTTGCATTGGGCCTTTGGTTAGTAGCTCAGTCCCAAAAATAATATAAAAGTGCATAACAAAGCCCATTAAACATCCAAAACAGATAATATAATAGCATGGAACAATCAAAAATTATAGATACGTTGGAGACGTATCAGTGGGTTGTGCCCACCTGGTGGGCCTCCTTTGATACTTATTTCACTACTACAGGATGCTGCTAACGCGACACTATGATCAGAGACCCTTCGACGAAACTGTGTGCGATGCAATAATCGCAAATGGTGGTGTAAAAAACCCGTCAAAAAGGTGCAAAACATTTGCGATGACGGATGCATCAAACATGGTTCGGATTTTAGTTGCATGTGTGATGTAGGGCATACGGTTCAGTTCAATTAACTATTTGTGATGAGGAGGAACAAAAGAAACGGCAGCCAGATGAAGGTGTGTGCGATATACAGCATACGGTTCACTCCGATGAACTGTTTGTGATTAGGCAACACAACAGAAACGGGCAGCCAGATGAAGGTGTGTGCGATGTACAACATATAGTTCACTTGGATGAACTGTTTGTGATTAGGCAACACAAAAGAAATGGCCAGCCAGATCAAGGTGTGTGCGATATACGGCATGCGGTTCACTCGGCCTTGTCATCGGTGTGTGACCTCTGTGGCAACCATTCGCTCCCCACTAGCCTCTTCTTGTACCGTGGCAACCGTCCACCGCCTCTTCGCCTTTCCCTCTCGATTTGGAACTGCTGTCGCACGCTCTTCCTCCCTCCATTTGCCTTCACCCTTCCTTCTGCCATTGTTCGATCATCTTCTCCATGGAGGGAACAGGTCAGAAATGACCCTGTTATTATTTCCCCGATCTGAAAGATGGCGTGGTGGAGGAACTCATTGATCGGTGCGACGCCATCACCTCGGCTAGCATGACAGGTTCGTTCAAGACCATTCTCGACTCAACTAATAACATCATTACCAGCAACCCAAGAGTCCAGGAGCGGTCTGATCTCCCCTATCTTCTTCGCTGTGACCCTGCTGACTGGGGCGGGGACGAGGGAAGCCTTGCCTTGCGCAAGTTGATGCCGCTTGATAATGATACGTGTGATGTTAAGATGCCATCGCTTGAGGGCAAGGCTTGGGCAGGTGAAAATGAAGATTGGGTTATTTATATTGGGTACAACTACGAGTGGGAACTTGTGAATGTGTACACTCGTCACCGGGTTCCACTTCCAAAAATCTCAGACTGCCCAGAGGTTGAGCACACAGATGATCTACGTGAGTTCAAATACGATCATGGTAACTGTCTTCTATGGAAGATAGCAATTTGTCGAGTTCCCAACCGCTCTTGGTATTACATGAACTACGAAGTTGTTGCTATCTTCGACAAGCGTGTTGCCTTCCTTACTTCCACGCCTCGATGGATATTGCTCAAAAATAAATTTCCGTACACGGATGAGTACTATGATGCTTTTCAATACGAGGGTCTTGTGTTTGCTGCCACCACTCGTGGAACTGTTTTTGCATGGCATTATCGTGCTTTCGGTACATTTTTCTTCCATCGTAATTATAATTATTTCATCCACATCATGTGGGTTATCTAGTTTCCCTTTACTAATTAATTAACCTTCTTGTGTTTCCAAGGTCCTGTGAACATTCCAGCACCTACACTTGAAAAAAATTATAACCAAGGGGGAGATGACGATGTTGATGATCACGAGCATGAGCACGAGCAGGACCCATATACTCAGTGGCGCCTGGCAACTTATTCCGATGGATCACCTCTTCTTGCCTGTATATAGGGCACTGCTGATGTTACTAAGGAAGCATGTGTTGTCTCGCATGGTCACACTCTCCGGACCTATTCCAACATCTGTTGCAGGGTATTCGGGATGGATAATAGTGTACTAGCGCCAACACCTTCTCCCTGGTTCAGCTCTTCCTTGGACAAAACTATCCATTGATGGTGAAAGGCGATCCAGCTGCTGTTGACACAAAGTTACCACCATTTATGAGAAGCAACTGTATCTATACATCGGTCATTGCTATGCTTCCGTACCATCGCACTATGGGTCCTGACATAGCCCGCTTCAGCCCGGATGATTAGTCCTGCGTTGGTCTCGAGATTGACAGTAGTCGGCCCTTCCAAGAGAATCACTTCTGGTTCAAAGCAAGAGTTTCCAACGCGATGAGTGGTTGAGCTGAAGTTCATTTCATCGGTTTGTTATTTATTGTGAGAGAAAAATTTACTTTACTAGAATATTTTGTTGGAAATGATCTATAATCCAATGTGTATCCTCGTTGTCGTTGTGGGTTGATGACTTGTTGTATGTAATCAATGGTACATTTTCATATGCGTCCATCAACTCACGCCTGCTAGTGGTGTGCATATGAACAGTGCTAGTGATTTTAGTTGCAAAAATTAGATAGTGCTAGTGATTTTTAGCTGCATATTTTGACAAATCGCAGTGTTACAAGGTTGACAAATGGCAATGTTACTAGATAAACAAATGCCAATCTTTCCAGTTTGAAAAATGGCAACATACCCAAAATGACAGATGCAAATCTTACCCAATTGTTTTGACGTGGTTGCACACGGGTCATGCAAAACAACCATTTGCGTTGAAGGGATGCACAAATCCTGCACTGCGAGGGAAGACCATAGCTCTCACTTTGCATAGGGTGTTCTATCTAAAACGTTTGTGATCAAGAGCTGCAGAAATCCCGCTCGGCACATTTTCCCTTGGCTTCCTAGGGAAGCTGTCAGTTTGCATACGGGTGTTATAACTAAAACGTTTGCCATGAGTGTTTTATATTTAAATACCATTGACTATTTTCAAAAGAAAATCGTTTGATAAGTCTGCACATTAAGCGAGAAAATGCAAGTTCATTCAAACCATATGTTTCATTCAGTCACATTGTGAATTTAAATTCATATGATTGAGAATTCGAGATATAGTATTAAACCCCAAAAAACTATTTCTGGCGGCGGCGGAGGCGGCGTGCCGCGCCGTTGTTGTTGTTGTTGTTGTCGTCCTCCGGGATGCCTTTGTTGAAGTCTTCAAGGTAGCACAAAATGCTCTTCACTTGAAAATCAAACATCATGTCGTTGCGCGATCGACGAGCGGGGCACGAAAGGACGGCAACTGGCGCCGCTCAGAGGTAGCGGTCAATGGCAGCGTCCCATGCCGCTGAGGGAGGCACGCGCATGGGCATGGGCACGGGCGCGGCGGGTGCAGCCAAATGCACAGGGACCGGCGCCGCAGTGGGTGGAGGGGCGCGCACGGGCAGGGGCACGGGCGTGGTGGGTGCAGCCAAACTCACGGCAGCCGGCGCCACGGTGGGTGGAGGGGCGCGCACGGGCACGGGCACGGGCGCTGGCTGATAACCCACAAGTATATGGGATCAATTGTAGCCTCTTTCGATAAGTTAGAGTGTCGAACCCAGCGAGGAGCTAAAGGTAGAACAAATATTCCCCCAAGTTCTGTCGACCACCGATACAACTCTACGCACGCTTAACGTTCGCTTTACCTAGAACAAGTATCACTACTGGAATCAGCCTCTTTGTCGTCCGCTAGCGGACGGCAAACTATCCAGATGAACACATGCCAGTAAAGGCCTTCTTTTCCGTCCGCTTCTTAGAAATGAAAGGCAAAGGATTACACCGTCCGCCATCCGAGGCCAGCGGACGGCAAAGACAGCGGACGGCAGTGCGGTGGCGTGAGGGCCATTAGGGGGTTAATGGTGCTCTTTGCCGTCTGCCAGCGGACGGCAAAGAGTCAAAGCTCTTTGCCATCTGCTGACAGACGGCAAAGAGCCCAGCTAGGCAACACTAGGAAGCTGCCACGTGTCCAGATATGCCGTCTGCCAGCAGACATCAAAGAAGTTTGAATCTTTGCCGTATGCCGACAGACGGCAAAATGACCAAATAGGTAGCCAGTGTTCCTAGTTTGCACAGGTGACTGCCACGTGTCCTCTTTGCCATCTGCTAGCGGACGGCAAAAAGGCTATATATCCCCTGTTTTTATTTAAATCCCATTAATTAGACATGGTTTCAAACATAGATATGCATGCATATCCAACATATCCAGCGGCATGTCCAACAACATATTTCATCAAATCTAACAACATAGGTCAACAAAGTCCAACATATCCATATATACATAACCAGAAACAAGTTTCCAAGAACATATCCAAACAAGTTTTCATAAACAACAAGGAAGCACCAAAAGAATAGTACACTCCATGAATCCAATCTTCCTCATGTAAACCAAATCTAAAAATTGGGAAAGATGAAAGTTAGAAGAAGAAGAAGAAGACTAGTTAGAGGAAGAAGAAGAAGATTTTTTTCTTCTCTTTATTTTTCTCCTCTCCTCTTCTTTATCTTCTTCTTCTTCTAACTAAGGTAGGTAAATATGTCATTTTATTGCTAAGCTAGGTAAAAATGCTAAGTGTAGGTCATTTTAGAGCTAAGCTAGGTAAATAGGTCATTTTGGAGCTTAGTAAGGTTATTATGTCATTTTCAAGGAAAATAAGCTAAGTCTATATCATTTTGGAGCTAACAAAGATTATCATGCCATTTTTTACCTAAGTATGCTAAGTATGTCATAAATGAACTGAATAAGCTAAGTATAGCTCATTTTTTATCTAACTTAGGTAATTATGCCATTTAGGAGGAAAATAAGCTAAGTATTCATTTGTAAAGCAAAACACTAGAGAAAACTTACCCTCATCACAACAAATGTGATGAAGATCGCAAGTAAGGTAACAATTGATCCGATGGCATAATGATACCAAGCCTCATTATCACTGGCATATTTTCTAATCTTCTTAAGCTTCAGGCGCATTGCATCCATCTTCAAGCGCATTGCATTCATCTTCACCTTGTGATCATCGATGACATTGAAAACATACAACTCCAATGTCATCTTCTCTTCTTCAATTCTTTTCTTTTTTTCTTTCAAATACTCATTTTCTTTTTCAACTAAATTTAACTTCTCAACAAGAGGGTCTGTTTCAAATTCCGGTTCACATACCTCCTAGATTAAAATATCTCTATGTCAACTTAATGGCCATAATTGTCATAAATGCGAAATGCAACAAATACTTATGAAAGGAGAATTTACCACATTGGAATCATAAAGCGAGCGAGGCTCGACCGGGATGGACATCAAGACCGTGGCACTATGTATAAGAAACAATCATACAAAGTAAGAAAGTTTTAAATACCAACTATATAAATCATACAATCATACAAATAGCTATATAAATCAAGTACAATGTAAAAATTTGAATACCTAATAATCACTACCGGTAATGACGTGCTCATCATCATCATTAATAAAAGCATCATCATCATCACTATCGGTAATGACATGCTCATCATCATCATTAATAAATGCATCATCATGTGGAAGGCCACCTTTACGTAGTCGTTCAAGCATTGACAAGTCATCTGCAGTAGTAACTTCTTCTTCCGGTTGTTCTTGTTCCGGCTCAGGGGTGAAGTCGGATTCACTATCGTTGTCTACTTCAATGTTCTGGGGTGGAGTAGAGCGGTTCTTCAAACTTTTTTTGGAAAGACGTGTTTCTTGGAAGAATTCTCCTTCGTCATATGTGTCTTGGTTAATGTGAGGTTCATAATCCTTCTCATTGGGGGAGGTGGTCTAACACGTGGCGGCACTTCATAAACGACATCCCAACCACTGAGATTTGGATCACTTTGATAGGCCCACGGTAGATAGAAAACTTGGGTTGCCTGTTGAGCCATAATATAGACATAGGGAACATCCAAATGGGTGCTTTGTTTGATTTCGACTAGCCCTACATGTTCATGAGTCCTTCTAGCCTCCCTCGGCTGGAACCAATAACATCTGAAGACTATGACGTTTGGTGGGTTTTCACCATAGAGTTCAAGTTCATAAATTGCTTCAACTCTTCCATAATACTCGATACCTCCTTCGCCGATAGTAGAGACGCAACAATTTGTAGAGTTTCGGTCGGCCATAGATAGCTCTTTGCCATAGGTATGAAAGTGATACCCGTTGATGTCGTATTTGTCAAATGAACGGACCTTATAGTCACAACCATTAGCTACTTGTCTCAATTCGGCATCCATAATCTCTGAATTAGCCTACAAGTTTAATACGAAAGGATTTTTGCATTAGTCGCAAATTAGCCAAAGAAATGAATGGGTCAAATGGAAATTACCGGTTTTTTGAACTAAGAGATGAAACCGGGATATTCGGCTCCTTGTTTTGCTAGAAGCTCATACTTTTCAACGGAATCCTTTTGGATCATCGCTCCATACGAGAATATGGCGACGTATCGACTACTTCAAATATCCAGGAATAAGAGAAGTTCAAAGGAATTAGAAGTTGTGAAACAATGTATCGAGATCTGACTCGATGTACGGCTGCACTTCTGTTAGGTTGTTGAGGAGATACAGCGAAATGGTCCGCCATTCTTCAACATCCAACCGTACTGGTTTCCAACCACTGGCTGTTTCAAAATTCCCTTTGAATAGGATGAGGTTGGATTGACCCTTTTGAGGTTCGTTAGCATTGTACCGAGGCTTCGGATTATGCAAATGACGTTTTTTGGCTTCGTAGTGTGCTGTCACAAAGTTTGCCGCCTCCTCCATGATGAACGCCTCCGCCATAGATGCTTCTATTCTATGTTCATTTTTACATTTTGCTCGAAGCGTCTTCTGCATCCTCTTAGTTGAGTAGCACCATCGATTTTGCACGCCCCCCCCCCCAATCATGCCTCGGTCGGGAGATGCAAAATCAAGTGTTGCCTTGGATTAAAGAAGCTTGGCAGAAAGATCATCTCTAACTTGCAGATCAACTCCGGCGCCAACTATTCCATTTCTTATAGGAGGCCAGGCGATAGTTCTTTCACACAAAGAACACGGAAGAAATAGCTTAGCTCTGCCAGTACTACCATTCATCCTCAGGGATGAAGCCACGCAACATCACCGGCATTATCCGCTCAATCCATATGTGCCAATCATGACTTTTTAGACCAAATATTTTCAATTTTTGAAGACTCACTCCCCTCTTTAGATTTGGTGCATACCCATCGGGGAACATCAACTGCATTTTCACCGACAAAATAATTTCCTTCATAGCTGGCCTTCCAAGACTGAACCATGCCTTTCGCTTCGTCCAGTTCCCCTTTCCCTTTCGGTTCTTTCATGTTTTGTAACGGTCTATCACATAGCTCCTCTTGACCGACTCTAGCCTTAGTATTATCCTTTGATTGCCCCTCTATGCCGAACAATGTACCAAAAATGGCTTCGGCGATATTCCTTTCAGTGTGCATCACGTCGATGTTGTGTGGGCAAAGGAGGTCCTTGAAGTAAGGCATATCCTAGAAGCATGTCTTGTGAGTCGAAGCGTGTTCTTTATTATACCCCTTGTAATACCCAGGACGCTCTGGATCTGGCTCGAGAGCATTTAACTGATCTAGGGTTTGTTGGCATGTCAACGCAGGTGGTGCAGAGTGTTTGACAACTCTACCTTTGATAAAGTTCTTCTTGTCTTTCCTGAACTTATGGCTAGGATGTAGAAACGGTCAATGCAAGTCGAAGCAACTATACTTGTGCCCTGCCGTCAGCCAACAAAACTCAAGAGCTCCCTTGCATGTGGGGCACAGGAACCTTCCATGCACACACCAGCCAACGAATAGCGCATACGCTGGCAAGTCATGTGTCGAGTACATGTACCAGGCACACATTATGAAGTTCTCTTTGCTAAAGGCGTCATATGTTTTGAACCTATTATCCCAAGCTTCTTGCAATTCGTCCTTACTCGGTTGCATGTACACATTCATATTCTTCCCAGGATAGTTGGGCCCTGGAATTATCAACGTCAGGAAAATGTTCTTTCTTTGCATAATCTTCCCGGGGGGAGATTGAGTGGAATGACAAACACAGGCCAACAATTGTATGGGGTTGCCATCTGACCAAACACACTGAACCCATCTGTGCTGACGGCGACTCGAGGATGCCTTGGATCTGCCTTTTTTCCTTATGTAATGCATCGAAGAGCTTCCACACTTCACCATCTGATGTGTGCACCATCATCACATTCCCATCTGCATTTAGTTCGGTTCTTTTGCCCGTTTTGTGCCATGTCGGCCATCTTTTCAACCATGAAAAGACGTTGAAGTCTTGGTACGATTGGCATATACCGAAGAACATTAACGGGTATTTTGGTTTGCGTCTTCTCACTCATACCATTGTGTACCACAACATACTTGAAAGAATTGCAAATGGGACAATAGTTCAAGTCCTCATACTGAAGCCTAAATAAGACACATCCTTTCTCACAAGCATGTATCTTCTCATAGGGCATCTTAAGAGCACAGGATTTTGTCTGGCTGGTACAGGTTTGGAGGTAGCACATGGCCTTTGGGTAGAAATCGTCTGAATACTGTCATCATCGCGTTGTAGCATTCTCTGCCCAAGTTGAATTGAGCCTTTAGAGCCATTATTTGTGAGATGGCATCCAGGTGACAAAGCTCCGTGTGCTCGTGGAGAGGACGTTTTGAGGACTCAAACATTTCAGTGAAGGCCTTTGCAGATTCCTCCATCCCCTCGTCCAAGTCCCGAGCAGCGTCAAAGTCTTGCACCATGTCTGCGGTCCCGGTACCATGCTCGTCGGTGCGATGACGAACCACCTCGACTCTGGCACGTTGGGCAGACTCACCATGTAATGTCCAGACCATGTAACCAGGCGTAAAACCAAACTTCTGCAGGTCTTTACTCATTTCAAGCTCGTCCCTCTTTTTATAGTTGTCGCAACGGACACAGGGGCACCAGCTTAATTCCTGGCCATTTGCAAATGCGGCTCTAACAAACCCCTTGTTTTTTGTTAACCATTCCTCGATCCAAACTTTCTGACTAGTGTAACCGGTGTACATCCATGCACGATCACTCATATTGACTTCCTACTGGACACACAAGAAATATATACATAATTAAGCAAACCATGCATATCCATCAGTTAATGGAGTTTGTCAGTTTTATTACGTCCATGCAACCTACACGCTAATAGGTAAAGATAGGTCCTAATCCGACCCGAGTATGTGTAGATCGGGTTCATTTTCCCATTCTCTACTCTGGATTCCACACAAAATTTTGGCAGCACCTCCCCGTTGTTCTCCTCATACACGTCTCGGCAATAAGCAGAGAGGGTGTGTACCCGGAGAACAACAGGGAGGCACTGACGAAATTCTGCATCGGATCCGGAGCAGAGTATATGGGAAAACGAACCCAATCGACACATACTCGGTCTGTCCATGGATAACGTTGGACAATTCGAAAGAATCACGATTATAAATATGCGCAAATGCATGCATATTTATAGATGTAACCCTTTCGAACGGGAGACACATAGTGGTTACGCACACTGATGATTGACACCTATAGCTAGCAAGTTTCATCGGCACGAAGACCGGAACAGAGCAAATGAAGGGGGGAGGAGGAGATGTCATTTGTGCTCACCAACGAACGTAGGGGCAGAGCTCGTCTAACACCAGACCCTCGCATCGATGAAATAACTGCACATTTAAATTGAAAGATGGAAAACATAGCAATTTTGTTTCTTTCATCGACCTAACTAAATTTTTACAATAGGATGAGCGGGTTAGGGGGTCCTTGGCATCGATGGAACCCTAAATAGCAAGTATAATCGGTGCGAGATACATGTGGCGCTCGGCGTTGAACACTAGATCCACATCCCACAAGTGAAGCCGGTGCCCGACGTCCCGCAACAATAGTTCCGGTGGTCGATGACATCGGCATCACTTGTGGGACATGGATGTAGTATTCAACACTGACGGCCACATGTATCTCGCACCGATGATCCTTGCTATTTAGGGTTCCATCGACACCGAGGAACCCCTAACCCGCTCGTCCCTGGGCGCCCTCTTTTTTCCTTTCCTTCTTCTCTTCTTCTTCTTCTTCTTCTTCTTCTTCTTCTTCTTCTTCTTCTTCTTCTTCTTTTTCTTATTTTTCTTCTTCTTCTTCTTCTTCTTCTTCTTCTTCTTCTGCTTCTTCTTTCTTCTTCTCCCTCCTTCTCTTCCTCCCTCCTCCTCCTCCTTCTACTCCTCTTCTTCTTCTAAACTAAAACTAAAACTAATCTAAAATAAACTAAAACTAAAACTAAACTGAAAATAAAACTAAACTAAACTAAAACTAAAACTAAAACTAAAACAGAAACTAAACTAAAAGAAACTAAAAAACTAAACAAAAAAAGGGGGAAAGAACAAACCTGCAGGGGATCGCCGGTGGAGGGCGAGGTCGGTCGGTGTGGCGGGGCGGCGCAGGGGCCGCGGGGAGAAGGGCGGCAGTGGGGCGGGGCGGCGCAGGTCCACGGGGAGGGGTCTGGCACCGGGGCGGCCCGGCGCAGGCCTCTCCGGTGACGGGGCGTGGCGGGGCAGCGGGGCGACGGGGTGAGGCGGGGCGATAGGCCGCGGGGGCGGGGGAAGGGCTGGACGGCGGCGGGGGCTGGGTCCGAGGGGCGGGGCTGGCGGGCGGCGGCGGCAGAGCGGCGGGGGAGGAGAGAGGCGGGCACCCGGGAGGGAGACAGAGAAAGAGAGAGAGAGAGAGAGAGAGAGAGAGAGAGAGAGAGAGAGATAAAGAAAGAGAGAGAGAGAGAGGGGGAGACGGCTCGGCCCGTTAAGTGGGCCTTCTTTATTGTCTGCTAGCAGACGACAAAGAGGGAGCCCGTTTAGGGCTGGCCCACGTCTCTTCTTTGTCGTCCGCTGGTGGACGGCAAAGAACCTGACCTAGCCACGTCGTGCCCTGTGGGGCCCACCTGGCCCTTTGCCGTCTGCCTTCTAGCTATTTGCCGTCAGCTGTCTGACGACAAAGAAGTAGCGGACGGCAAATAAACTTTTTGCCATCTGCACTTTCTTTGTCGTCCGCTTTGTGGAAGCGGACGACAAAGAGGTGGTAGACGGCAAATTGCCAGATTCCAGTAGTGTATGAAACTAGAAGTACTTTGTAGGTGTTGTTGGATAGGTTTGAAAGATAATAAAGAGCGCATAATAAAAAGTAGGGATTGTTTAGATGAAGACACAACTAAGTTAGATTTAGTAGAGAGCTTGTTGTTACACAAGAAAGTTATTTGTCTCTTGGGAATCGATAACTAGACCGGTAATGATTATTGCAATTTTATTTGAGGGAGAGGCATAAGCTAACATACTTTCTCTTATTGGATCATATGCACTTATGATTGGAACTCTAGCAAGCATCCGCAACTACTAAAGATCATTAAGGTAAAACCCAACCATAGCATTATGAGGCATCAAGTCCTCGTTACTCCCATACGCAAACAACCTACTTACTCGGGTCTGTGCTTCTGTCACTCAAACCAACCACCATAAGCAAATCATGAACATATTGCAAACCCTATAGCGGGGATCCCTCACACTTGCGCAACACGGAGAGCACCATACGGCATCACCAATAATAAAGCATGTAACTCAAACCAATCACGATCATCAATTAACCCATAGGACAAAACAGATCTACTCAAACATCATAGGATAGACATACATCATTGGGAAATAATATATAGCGTTGAGCACCATGTTTAAGTAGAGATTACAGCGGGTAAAAGAGGGGTTACACTGCTGCATAGATGGGGGAAGAGTTGGTGATGAGGGCGGTGAAGTTGTTGGTGTAGATTGCGGTGATGATGATGGCCCCTGCGGCGTTCCGGCGCCACCGGAAGAGAGGGGGAGAGGACCCCCCTTCTTCTTCTTCTTCCTTAACCTTCTCCCTAGATGGGAGAAGGGTTTCCCCTCTGGTCCATGGTATCCATGGCATGGGAGGGGTGAGAGCCCCTCCGAGATTGGATCTGTCTCTCTCTGTTTCTGCGTTCCCTGATTCTACCCTTTCACCATTTCTTGAATTCCCGAAGATCTGTAACTCCGATTGGGCTGAAATTTTAACATGATTTGTATCCGGATATTAGCTTTCTTGCGGCGAAAGAAGGGCACCAACCGCCTTACGGGGTGGCCACGAGGGCCCAGGGCGCACCTGACCCCCTGGGGCGCCCCCCTGCCTCGTGGCCCCCTCGGGCATCGTCTCGCGTTGATTCTTCTACCCAAAAATCACATATATTCCAAAAAAAATCTCTGTCAGATTTTATCCAGTCCGGACTCCGTTTGATATTGGTTTTCTGCGAAACAAAAAACATGCAACAAATAGGAACTGGCACTGGGCACCGGATCAATATGTTAGTCCCAAAAATAGTATAAAAAGTTGCCAAAAGTATATGAAAGTTGTGGAATATTGGCATGGAACAATAAAAAATTATAGATACAACGGAGATGTATCAGCATCCCGAAGCTTAATTCCTGCTCGTCCTCGAATATGTAAATGATAAAAAAATTGATGTGGAATGATACCTAGCATAATCTGGATCATGTAATCTAATCATGGCATGAATATTAAGACACGAGTGATTCAAAGCAATAGTCTATCATTTGACATTAAGACAATAATACTTCAAGCATACTAATAAAGCAATCATGTGTTTCCAAAATAACATGGCCAAATAAAGTTATCCCTACAAAATCATATGGTCTGTCTATACTCCATCTTCACCACACAAAATATTCAGATCATGCACAACCCCAATGACAAGCCAAGCAATTCTTTCATACTTTTGATTTTCTCAAACCTTTTCAACTTTCACGCAATACATGACCTTGAGCCATGGATATAGCACTATAGGTGGAGTAGAATATGATGGTGGAGGTTGTGTGGAGAAGACAAAAAGGAGAAAGTCTCACATCGATGCGGCTAATCAACGGGCTATGGAGATGCCCATCAATTGATGTCAATGTGAGGAGTTGGGATTGCCATGCAATGGATGCACTAAGAGCTATAAGTGTATGAAAGCTCAAACTGGAAACTAAGTGGGTGTGCATCCAACTTGCTTGCTCATGAAGACCTCGGGCATTTGAGGAAGCCCATCATCGGAATATACAAGCCAAGTTCTATAATGAAAATTCCCACTAGTATATGAAAGTGATAACTCAAGAGACTCTCTATATGAAGAACATGGTGCTACTCTGAAGCGCAAGTGTGGTAAAGGATAGTAACATTGTCCCTTCTCTCTTTTCTCTCATTTTTTTATTATTTTTTTCTCATTTTCTTGTTTTTTTGGTGGGCTTCTTTGGCCTCTCTTTTTTGTGGGCTTGTTTGGCCTCTTTTTTTTTGTAAAGTCCGGAGACTCATCCCAACTTGTGCGGGAATCATAGCTTCCATCACCCTTTCCTCACATGGTACAATGCTCTAATAATGATGATCATCACACTTCTATTTACTTACAACTCAATATTACAACTCTATACTAGAACAAAATATGACTCTGTATGAATGCCTCCGGCGTTGTACCGGGATGTGCAATGATCTAGCGTAGCAATGACAGCAAAAAACATCGTACTAGCTATCTTACGATCATGCAATATGACAATAAATGCTCAAGTCGTGTATATGATGATGATGGAAGTTGCATGGCAATATATCTCGGAATGGCTATGGAAATGCCATAATAGGTACGTATGGTGGCTGTTTTGAGGAAGATATAAGGAGGCTTATGTGTGATAGAGCATATCGTATCACGAGGTTTGGATGCACCGGCGAAGTTTGCACCAACTCTCGAGGTGAAAAAGGGCAATGCACGGTACCGAAGAGGCTAGCAATGATGGAAGGGTGAGAGTGCGTATAATCCATGGACTCAACATTAGTCATAAAGAACTCACATACTTATTGCAAAAATCTATTAGTCATCGAAAAAAAGTACTACGCGCATGCTCCTAGGGGGATAGATTGGTAGGAAAAGACCATCACTCATCCCCGAGCGCCACTCATAAGGAAGACAATCAATAACTAAATCATGGCCCGACTTCATCACATAACGGTTCACCATACGTGCATGCTACGGGAATCACAAACTTCAACACAAGTATTTCTACAATCCACAACTACCCACTAGCATGACTCTATTATCACCATCCTTATATCACAAAACTATTGCAAGGAATCAAACATATCATATTCAGTGATCTACAAGTTGTATGTAGTATTTTATGACTAACCATGTGAATGACTAGTTCCTGTCATCTCTCTAAATAGATATAAGTGAAGCAAGAGAGTTTAATCCTTTATACAAAAGATATGCCCATGCTGTAACAAATATAATTGAAGCAAAAGAGCATTCTACAAATGGTGGTTTTCTATGTGAAGAGAAACAGGCAATCCAAACTTCAAAAGATATAAGTGAAGCACATGAAGCATTCTATAAAGCCATACTCAAAAGGTATAAGTTAAGTGAAATGAGAATTCTATAAATCAACCATGGACTATCTCATACCATCATGGTGCATCATAGAAAAGTCGAAACTAAATGCAAAAGACGCTCCAAGATTTGCACATATCGATATTTTTTGAAGAAAGACGGGATGCCTTCTAGGGCATCCCCAAGCTTAGACACTTGAGTCTCCTTGAATATTTACTTGGGGTGCCTTGGGCATCCTCAAGCTTGAGCTCTTGCCTCTCCTTCTTCTCCTCACATCGAGACATCCTCGATCTTCGAACACTTCATCCACACAAAACTCAACAGAAAGCTCGGTAAGATTCGTTAGTATAATAAAGCAAATCACTACTCTAATACTATTGCAAACCAATTCATATTTTCTTTGCACTGTAGCTACTATAATATAACTTTTCCATGGCTTAATCCACTGATAGAAATCGATAGTTTCATCAAAACAAGCAAACAATGCATCAAAAATAGAAGTTGTCTTAAACAGGACAGTCTGTAGTAATCTGAACATTCACCATACCTCTGTTACTCAAACAATTCTGCCAAAATTAGGAAAAATAAAAAACTGTATAGAAAGACAGTGAAAAAAGTTTCAGAACCGTTTGACGTTCCCGTAAAAAATGTAAAATCGCGCACTACAACCAAAGTTTCTGTTCTGCACCACACAAACCAACAAGCAATGTAAACATCCTAGAGGCAAATCTTGGGACATTATTTTTATAATACAAAGTAATTGTACAAGGGATAATTATTTTTGTTGAAAAGTTTCTCTAATCAAGGGTCACAGAGTTTCCATGGGCATGAACAAAGTTCAAGGCTAGCTCCCATTTTAACAATGCTCGTCTTTCTCACTTTTGCTTTTCTTTTTGAAAAAGTTTTAGGTTCCCCTCTTTATTTTTTTTGTTTTTAAACTTCATAAAAGCACTTAACAAAAATAAATGACTCTCTAAAACTTCCCGGTTGTCTCCCTGGTAGTGCTTTCTTTTAAGCCATTAAGCTAGGCATATAGTGCTCAAGTAATTGATCCACCCGGATCCCAAGGTATTTCAAAGCCAATTTGAATTAGCAATGATTTGGCATTTAGTAGTGAGCACAAGGCAACATATATCAAGCAATGACGAAGTCTAACTCTCTTCCTATGCGTTGGCATGTCATAAAATAACAATTCATGCACACATAGTAAAGGCCAATGCATAGTATAAACAGTTTCTTGCAATCTTATCATATTGGAAACATGGAGAGGCAGAGATGTAGTTCCTCTCTCATAATAATTGCAAGTAGGAGCAGCCAGCACACGCATATTATATCTATCTAAATCATCATGTGTAATAGTGAAACGCAACCCATCAATATAATCCTTAATAAGGGCAAACTTCTCCGATATAGTGTAGTCGGGAGAGTTCAAAAAGATCCTCGGACTATCATGCGTGGGTGCAATAGCACCAATTTCATGTTTAACATAAGGAACTATAGCAAGTTAATCTCCATAAGCATAATTCATATTGTCATCTTGGCCACAAGCATATCAATCATCATCAAAAAGGGATATTTCAAAAGAATCAACGGGATCATAGCAATTATCATGGCATTCATCCTTCGGTAAGAACGAAGGGACATTAAATAATGTATGAGTTGAAGAGTTACTCGCATTAGAAGGTGGGCACGGGTAGCTAATCTGCTCTTCCTCCTTTTGTTCTTCGCTCTCCTCAACATCTTTTTCATCCAATGAGCTCACAGTTTCATCAATTTCTTCTTCCATAGACTCCTGCAAAATATTAATCTCTTATTGGACAGCGGAGACTTTCTCAGTAAATTCATCAATATCGGAATTGAATTCATAATTTTCATAGCTATATTTAAGTATAGCAAAATTTTCAAGTCTGTAAACAGCATCATCAAGATTTTCACACTCTTTAAACAAAGATTCAATTTCATAAGCACCCATAAAAGCAACGAATTCTTCTATTTGTTCCACATCATAGTAATCATATATACCATTAGCATAATAAGCCAAGGCTTTATCATCATTAAATTTGCATGAGGAAGGTGTGGAGCCTTCATCCTATAGCAACAAGTATAATCATATCTCAAGCATAGTTCCTGAGCATACCAATGCAACATATGAATTTGATCCCATAATATTTCCCTTTTTGAGTCAAGCGATAATCCCTAAAGTATTCACATTGATCCAACATGTCTCGCATTACATAATTGAATGGGGTTTTCTCAGTATTATCAAAGTAGTACATAATGTTTTTTACATAACCAGCATCGAGGGTTTTAGGAGGTTTCCCATCTCCATGAGTAGTAACTACACCTAATTTCTTGGTATTTCGTGTTCCATATCTGTAACTAAAGATAGAGAACAACTTAGAACAGCAAAAAAATTTACTTAGTGATAAAGCAAACAAGCACACACGAGAATATTCACCCCATGCTATAACTCCCCGGAAACAGCGCCAGAAAAAGGTCTTGATAACCCACAAGTATAGGGGATCAATTGTAGCCTCTTTCGATAAGTAAGAGTGTCGAACCCAACGAGGTGCTAAAGGTAGAACAAATATTCCCTCAAGTTCTATCGACCACCGATACAACTCTATGCACGCTTAACGTTCGCTTTACCTAGAACAAGTATGAAACTAGAAGTACTTTGTAGGTGTTGTTGGATAGGTTTTAAAGATAATAAAGAGCGCGTAAATAAAAAGTAGGGACTGTTTAGATGAAGACACAACTAAGTTAGTTTTAGTAGAGAGCTTGTTGTCACACAAGAAAGTTATTTGTCCCTAGGCAATCAATAACTAGACCGGTAATCATTATTGCAATTTTTTTGAGGGAGAGGCATAAGCTAACATACTTTCTCTTCTTGGATCATATGCACTTATGATTGGAACTCTAGCAAGCATCCGCTACTACTAAAGATCATTAAGGTAAAACCCAACCATATCATTATAAGGCATCAAGTCCTCTTTACTCCCATACGAAAACAACCTACTTACTCGGGTATGTGCTTCTGTCACTCACGCCACCCACCATAAGTAAATCATGAACATATTGCAAATCCTACAGCAGGGATCCCTCATGCTTGCGCGACATGGAGAGCACCATAGGACAACACCAATAATAAAACATGAAACTCAAACCAATCATGATCATCAATTAACCCATAGGACAAAATGGATCTACTCAAACATCATAGGATAGCCATACATCATTGGGAAATAATATATAGCGTTGAGCACCATGTTTAAGTAGAGATTACAGCGAGTAAAAGAGGGGTTACACCGCTGCATAGAGGGGTGAAGAGTTGGTGATGAGGGCGGTGAAGTTGTTGGTGTAGATTGCGGTGATGATAATGGCCCCGGCGGCGTTCTGGCGCCATCGGAAGAGAGGGGGGAGGCACCCCCCCTTCTTATTATTCTTCTTCCATGACCTTCTCCCTAGATGGGATAAGGGTTTCCCCTCCGGTCCATGGTCTCCATGGCGTGGGAGGGGCGAGATCCCCTCCTAGATTGGATATGTCTCTCTGTGTTTCTGCGTTCCCTGATTCTGCACTTTCACCGTTTCATAAATTCCCGGAGATCCATAACTCCGATTGGGCTGAAATTTTAACACGATTTGTATCCAGATATTAGCTTTCTTGTGGCGAAAGATGGGAACCAACCGCCTTACGGGGTGGCCACGAGGGCCCAGGGCGTGCCTGACCCCCTGGGGCGCGCCCCTGCCTCGTGGCCCCCTCAGGCATTGTCTCGCGTTGACTCTTCTTCCCAAAAATCACATATATTCCAAAAAAAATCTCCGTCAGTTTTTATCCCCTTTGGACTCCGTTTGATATGGATTTTCTGCGAAACAAAAAACATGCAACAAACCGGAACTGGCACTGGGCACTGGATCAATATGTTAGTCCCAAAAATAGTATAAAAAGTTGCCAAAAGTATATGAAAGTTGTAGAATATTTACATGGAACAATCAAAAATTATAGATACGACGGAGACGTATCACTGGCATGTACACGAGCTCCCATGGGTCCGCGGAGACCTCGTTGATGCCCGTGGCTTCCAGCTCTGCGATAGTGCTTGGCGACTGGCCCGTCAATGCTAGGGGGATGGTCGTTGGCGCGTGCGCGGGGATGGGAGCTAGGACGGGAGTGGGGGCAGCAGCTGCCGCGGCTAGCTCGTTCTGGGCCATGTCCATGAGGCCCCATTCCTCCTTATTTTCCATATCCTCCGGCTCGGAGTCGACTTCACCAAACTTGAAGACTAGTGGCAGATGATCATTCTGTGCCATGGCGTTGGTGGAGGTCTGCGGGCGGGAGGGGAATGAGAGGCAAACAGTAAGGCCGCCCATATTAAACAGCGGCTCGAGCGCCATTAACGGAGAGGGAGGGGCGGCCATGGAAGTCAAAGGGCTTGCTTCCAAGTGAGCCTGCGCAAATTACAGCTCGCACGCTTCCTGGTGAGCCTGCGCATTGGAGGACAGCTTGCACGCCTCTTGGTCAGCCTACGCACGGACTCCGCTTGTCGGTGTCAAAACTAGCGGATCTCGGGTAGGGGGTCCCGAACTCTGCGTCTAGGATCGATGGTAACAGGAGAGGAGGGACACGATGTTTATCGAGGTTCGGGCCCTCTCAATGGAGGTAAAACCCTAAGTCCTACTTGATTGATATTGATGAGTATGAGTGTTACAAGAGTTGATCTACCACGAGATCGTAATGGCTAAACCCTAGAAGTCTAGCCTATGTGGGTATGGTAATGAGTATACGTGGTGTCCTTTCCGGACTATCCCCTTTGGTTTATATAGACACCAAGGGGATCTAGGGTTTACATGGAGTCAGTTACATAAGAAGGAATCTTCAGTCGCCAAGCTTCTCTCCCATGCCAAGTAGAGTCCAATCCGGACACGGTGCAGTCTTCAACCTTCATGTCTTTACAGCCATTAGTCCGGCCCATGGATAACAGGCCGGACTCCCAAGGACCCCTTAGTCTAGGACTCCCTCAGTAGCCCCTGAACCTAGCTTCAATGATGAGGAGTTCGGCGCATAGATTGTCTTTGGAATTGCAAGGTGGGTTCCCCTTTCTCCGAAGTCCAAGATAGTCTTCGGATGCAATGATAGTATCCTGACCTGTTACGCACACCATACACAACCGCAGAGAGAATATAATATTTGCATGAATCTAATCTGTTGACAGTTTTTTCCAACACGACATCACGTCTGTCCGGTTATAATTTCGAACTGTTTTTCTTCTGCCATCCCACGCTTCAAGACGCGGTTGCTATTGGCACGTCTTGTCGAAATAGAGATTGTGCCCCCCTTATTGCAGGATCCTCATCAATGCGGGCATGGGTAACTCAACCGTGCCGTTCATACAGCCCTAGGGAACAGGCGAATCCTAAGGTGAGTGAGGAGGCGTTTAATATTTGCTGCCTTTGTAAGGGGATAAGGATTCTCTCTTCCTCTCCTCACGCTCTCTCTCTATCTCCACCCTTCCGATCTCAAGCTCCAGCGCCCAAGTTCATCTCCTTTCCACTCAAGCAACCATGTCCGGATCTGGTGGTCAGGGAAAGTGGATGGTCTCCTCCGTCAAGAAGGAGGATATTACTAAGCTCCCAGCGGCCGAATATTTGGCGAAGGAGATCGCCCATCATCTGCCAGCCGAGGGACAAGTCTTCCCCACGCCGGAGCCCACAGAGAGGGTGGTATTCATCCCCATTTCTTCCGCGGGCTAGGGTTTCCACTCCACCCTTTCGTCTACGGGCTGATGTACTACTACGGGATAGATTTCCATGATCTGTCCCCAAATTCCTTCCTCAACATCTCAGCGTTCATCGTCATGTGCGAGGCCTTCCTCCGCGTCCATCCCCACTTCAGGCCGTGGCTCAAAGTCTTCAACGTGAATCCGAAGGTGGTGGATGGCCAGCATGCGGAGTGTCAAGGGGCCATGGTGAGCAAGCTATCCAACATCTCCTGGCCCAAAAGCACCTTTGTGGAGACAGTAAAGGAATGGCAGAAGCAGTGGTTCTACATTACAGAACCTCGCGGCACCACCTGGGCCGCAGATGCCGAATTCCGCTCTAGTGCTCCCAGGTGACTCACCTCCTTGGTTGAGAAGAGTCCAGACTAGTGTTCACCTGACGAGATGATAGCGCTGCAGATGCGCGTTCAAAGCATGGTGACCAAGGACATCAAGCTCGTTGATGTTATCCAGGTGATGCTAATCCGCCAGATTCTTCCGTGTCAGCGCCGAAGCCGCCCTTTATGGGAGTTCAATTCGAAGAAGCACCAGACCCTGAAAAGGCTATTCGATACTTCTCATGAAGGGGCCTGGAAGTTGCTCTTTAAGGGCAACGAGAAGCCACCGACCACGGACTCAGATCGTGGTCACAATTGCAACTACCCCGCCAACGAGGTATGTTACCTTTGACGTACTCCCAACTTAAATGTTTCGAGGATGAGGTCTGAGATCCTAGTATTGCTCTCTCAAGACTGGGTGGAGAGGGCTAAGCGGATCCAATGTCTGGCTCCGTTGGCCAAAGAACCAGTCATCCCGCGCTTGGCGAAGATGCTGGTACCGGCGCCCTATACGGCGCCGGAGACGAAGGCCAAGAAGAAGGCCAAGGGGGCCAAGAGTGGCCCCGTGGCAAGGGTACTTCGGAGGCGACGTCCAAAGACGACGAGGCCCATTCCTCTGTCCTTGAGGAGAATGACGAGGAAGAGGAGGAGGAGGAGGAAAACAACCCTCCTCTCGAGGAGAAGAAGAAGAAGAGGGTGGCCTCGGCACATCTGGAGGTGAAAGTGCTCAAAAAGGGGAAGGGAGCCCAGCGGTCGAGACCGTGTGGGACGTTGATAGTAGCCCAGAACGTCGCCCCCGTACTAGGCCACAGGCCGTGTCGTAAGTGACACTGCTTATTCATGTGCACATCCAACCCTTTCTTTTTATTATTCTAACATGGTTAATCCACACTACTGCAGTCTGGCCCGTGACCTTATCCAGCGATCCTCATCTGGAGGTTCGTTGGCTCCGTCGGAGATGGAGGGATGTCGCCACTGACTTCTTACTCCCCCGGGGCCAGGGATGACACCGAAGTGTTATCCTGGAGGACCGCTCCAAGGGGAGGAGCCTAGGACGTTGTCCGCGAGGCACCACAAGGCGGGACCTCCACTTCTGGACACATGGGGGAGTCAATCCCCATGGAGGCTGGCAGAGAGGGCCGTATCCAGTTCGGCCCTCAACCAACTACGATTCGGAGACCAATATGGCTCCGGAGTGGGGCGAGCAGCCCCCTTTGAAGGACGGGGTGCGTCGCCTCCACCGGTGGCTCCTGTCCATCCAGGAGCACCAGATGACCTGATGGGGCTCTACAAAGTTCCTCCGTCGTGGATGAACACCGTATCCTTGTGGGTGCAGTGATCGAGAAGGTTCAGTCCACCTAGAGCGGACTGAATGAAGCCTGCAGCAGCCTGTTAATAGGTTTCGAGGTAAGAAAGAGAAAAACCCCATATAGTCCGTAGCCCCTGAGACGCTGTCGGGTGTTCGGCAAGGAGAAACAAACAGGGGATCAACCCTTAATTATAAGAGGCTGACTGAATATGTATCGATAAGCAGGCGTCCCTGTTGGCCGCGACCTTGCATGCTGCCGAGGTCTCCGAGCTGAAGCGGAGGCTGGAGCGGACTGAGAACGAGCTCGGCGAGGTTAAGGTTCGGTTCCAGGAGAAGCAAGGTGAGGAACGACTTGCTATATGTTTGGGAAAGGATAAGTGTTGTATATTGACAGCGGTATTGTAATATGTGCAGAAGCCATGACCGAGGTCGAGGCCCTAAGGAAGGCCCTGGGCGAGGCCGAGGAGCAGGCTGTCCAGCAGCAAGCCGTCCGTAAGAAGCTAAATGCTCGGGTCAAAGAGGTCCACCAGGAGCTCCAGGACGCGTTGAAAAGATGCGAGGCCTTGGAGCATGATGCGTCGTTAGAGGGACCGAACTCTCCAAGGCTCGTCAGAGTGCGGAGACCGCACGGAATGAGGCCCAGGCCACCCTCCAGGAGATCCAGGAGGCCAAGAAGATCACGGCGGGTAAGGCATTTAAGATGCAAAGCAAGTATGCGGAGAAGCAGTACCTTTTACTAACCCGGGTTCAGAGTTCCACAGGGGCTTTTGTGGATTTGCCACGTAGTGTATCAGACACCATGGAGTTTTATCGATCCGAAGGAGGGGGTTCTTTGGAGAGGCTCTTCTGGTCGTAGTATGCAGCACCAGAGCATCCCGTGTCCTTCAGCGATCAGCTGAAACAGCCGGTGGAGCTGCATAGGGTGGCCGAACTAGCCATTATGGATTTGATAATCCGGCTGTGGCCAGCCGAAGCTATGCCTAGCAGCTACTTCGGACTCGTGAGGCAGATGGTGAACGCCTGTCCTCGGCTGGACGTTATCAAGCTCTCCGTCTGCATTGAAGTTGCCCGTATGGCCTTCGCTCACTACAAGAGGTGGTGGGCGAAGATGAACAATGTTGAAGTTGCCAGCGAGCCACCGGAGGGCAAGGAGCACCGCACACCCGAGCGATATGTCGAGGATGTCGTAGAAGGGTCTCGACTTGTAGCGGCGCAATGTTCGCAAGACATTGTATTTGAATAAATGTATTCATGTTGCCTTTTCTAGTAATATGGGAACAAAGCTAGTTTTTGTAAAGTAATTTTATTATGCTTTGAATTGTTTCCTCCTGTGCGGCCGTGTTGTGTGTAATCTGAGGGTTGGCCCGTCGTCGGCTTCTGCCCTCATGTAGATAGTACGGAGGTGTTCGGGATGGAATCTAAACAATCTTGATCCAATTACATGGTCCTTTGAAGGAGTTGTTTAGTGCAACGAACAAGGCAATCAGACTTTATGGATTGAACGCCCTCACTTAGCCATAGGAGTTTTATAATAAAGCATGGGCGCAGCCCTGGTTTAAGCCAGAGTACTGTCAGCATCTGATCGGGAAGTGCCGATCTCTTGCGTAACGCGGAAAAAATCTCCAACGATTTGTAACCCTCGAGTAGCTGACCGGCTCTCGCCACATCATGACAGTTAGTTTTCGGCTTTCTCTACTAAGGTGCTCGTCTTGTCAAAGCCAGGGCACAATCGCAGTAGTTCTCCCTTTATTACCCTAGCCGATGGAGCGGAACATAGGGTAGCAAGCACAGGAGCCGATCAACCCAACTATTGACCAAAGACATGATTCGGAGCTAATGCATATAATGCTAAATTTGGGGTGCCGAACTTATATATAAGAAGTGTTCGGACTGTGCTGCCGTACTGTGGGGCGATAGGTAGCCCCTGGTGAATATGAAACGTAAAAGAGTGTCGATGCATCAAATAGGCAGATCGAAACAAAACGAGGTAAGAAGCGAAAACCACAGGAACTGGGCCACGAACCTTTTTTATTATAACTGGGTGGATACGTCAAGGAGTATCTTGTACGGATGGTGCGAGAAGTATCCGACCGTTTAACATGCCGGAATTGATATGGCGCAGCGTGCGGGTCCTGAGCAATAAGTATGAATACAGTCAAGAAGAACGTATAAAGGTTACCCTACACACCTGTGTTTCTTGCCTCCGTTGTATTTCAGTCCTTCTAAAGGACTTGACATCAGGCCCGCCAAAAAAGGTGCCTGAAACAAGAAAAAGAAGTAAAGGTATGTGTGCCCAGGATCGGTCTAGCCGAATTGTAGACCCCGGGTTATCTTGTGCCTCCGTCGATGTCCATGGAATTTTGAGTGCATAATTGTGTACGCGTGGTGCGAATGCCACTACCTCATTGGGGCTGGGATGGAGGCTGAATTGCTAATCGAGCTCTTGACAGGACGCGTTGTCCTATTGCAGTGTAGTCCGGCCCCTCTTGATGGTGTCCAGGGGCTCGGCAGCTGGGTTATGATGCTTCTTGAGAAGGCCGCTCTGTACTTCTGCTGCTAGGGCGGTGGTTTGCTCCTCCGTTCAGAGGGAGCGTTCCGTATTGCCATTGACTGTTATGACACCGCGTGGACCGGGCATCTTGAGCTTGAGATAAGCATAGTGTGGCACTGCGTTATATCTAGCAAACGCAGTTCGTCCAAGCAGTGCATGGTAGCTGCTGCGAGAGGGGACGATATTGAAGATTAACTCTTTGCTTCGGAAGTTATCCGAAGAACCGAAGACCACCTCCAGTGTGATTGAGCAAGTATAGAGGGCCTCTACACCTGGTATGACTCCTTTAAAGGTAGTCTTTGTTGGTTTGATTCGTGAGGGATTAATGCCCATCTTTCGTACTGTATCCTGATATAGCAGGTTGAGGCTGCTTCCGCCATCCATCAGGACTCGTGTTAGGTGGAATCCGTCGATGATGGGGTCCAGGACTAGTGCGGCCGAACCACCGTGGCGGATACTAGTCGGATGATCTCGTCGATTGAAGGTGATCAGAAATGACGACCACGGATTGAACTTTGGGGCGACTGGCTCTACCGCATAGACGTCCCTGAGTTCTCGTTTGTGCTCCTTTCTGGGGATGTGCATGGCGTATATCATGTTCATCGTCTTAACTTGGGGGGGGGGGGGGATTTCTTCTGTCCCCCGGTGTTCGACTGCCGCGGCTCTTCATCCTCGTCCTCACTTTCTGATCCCTTTTCTTTGTTTTCAGCATTTAACTTGCTAGCCTGCTTGAAGACCCAACAATCCCTGTTGGTATGATTGGCTTACTTATCCTGGGTCCCATGAATTCGGCACGGACGGTCGAGTATGCGGTCCAGGCTGGAAGGTCCTTCATTGTTTCTTTTGTAGGGTTTCTTCCGTTGGCCGGACTTGGAGCCACTGAATCCGGCATTGACTATGGTGTCTTCGGTGTTGTCGCCATTGCTTCTGCGTTTGTGTCTATTGTGCCGGAGCTTGCCGGTGCTGTTCTTGGCCTCGGTGGGGCCTGCCTCGCTGGCTGTGTTTTTGCTACGAGCCAGGTAGCTGTCCTTGGCTGCGCAAAAGCGGGTCATGAGTGTCGTAAGGGCTGCCATTGACTTCGGCTTTTCTTGTCCGAGGTGGCGTACTAGCCATTCGTCATGGATGTTGTGTTTGAAGGCTGCTAGGGCTTCGGCATCCGGACAGTCAACGATCTGGTTCTTTTTGGTC
Source organism: Triticum urartu (assembly GCF_003073215.2). NCBI lineage: Eukaryota > Viridiplantae > Streptophyta > Magnoliopsida > Poales > Poaceae > Triticum > Triticum urartu. The sequence goes on from NC_053024.1 coordinate 236,497,198, forward strand.
TGGAACCTAGTCCAGAATTTTTTGGCTGATTCTCCATGTTGTTGAACTATGTGTCTTAGGTCATCGGCATCTGGTGGCCAGACATAAGTTCCGTGGAAGTTGTTGAGGAAAGCCTCTTCCAAGTCCTCCTAGCTGCCGATGGAGTTCTCAGGCAGGCTATTTAACCAGTGCCAAGCTGGTCCTTTGAGCTTTAATGGGAGGTATTTGATGGCGTGGAGGTCGTCTCCTCGGGCCATGTGGATGTGGAGGATGATATCCTCGATCCATACTGTTGGATCGGTTGTGCCGTCGTATGATTCGATATTGACGGGCTTGAACCCCTCGGGGAATTCATGATCCAGTACTTCATTTGTGAAGCAGAGTGGGTGTGTGGCGCCTCTATACTGGGCCGCCTCGTGGCGGAGCTCGGATGGAGTCTAAGGGAGTCCTGGATTAGGGGGTGTTCGGATGGCCGGACTATACCTTCAGGCGGACTCCTAGACTATGAAGATGTAAGATTGAAGACTCCGTGCCGTGTCCGGAAGGGACTTTCCTTCGCGTGGAAGGCAAGCTTGGCGATACGGATATGAAGATCTCCTACCATTGTAACCGACTCCATGTAACCCTAACCCTATCCGGTGTCTATATAAACCGGAGGGTTTTAGTCCGTAGGACAACATATACATCAACAATCATACCATAGGCTAGCTTCTAGGGTTTAGCCTCCTCGATCTCGTGGTAGATCTACTCTTGTACTACCCATATCATCAATATTAATCAAGCAGGACGTAGGGTTTTACCTCCATCAAGAGGGCCCGAACCTGGGTAAAACTTCGTGTCCCTTGTCTCCTGTTACCATCCGGCCTAGACGCACAGTTCGGGACCCCCTGCCCGAGATCCGCCGGTTTTGACACCGACATTGGTGCTTTCATTGAGAGTTCCTCTGTGTCGTCGCCGTCAGGCTCGATGGCTCCTACGATCATCGATAGAGATGCAGTCCAGGGTGAGACCTTCCTCCCCAGACAGATCTTCATCTTCAGCAGCTTCGCATTGCGGGCCAATTCGCTTGGCCGTCTGGAGCAGATCGAAAGCTACGCCCCTGGCCGTCAGGTCAGATTCGGAAATTTAAACTACACGGCTGACATCCGCGGGGACTTTATCTTCGACGGATTTGAGCCACTGCCGAGCGCGCCGCACTGTCACGACGAGCATGATCTAGCTCTGCCGCCGAACAGTGCCCTGGAGGCCGCATCCGCATCGGCTCCGACCCTTAATTCGGAGCCAACTGCGCCGATCGAGGATGGGCGGTTGGACGCCACCTCGGGGGCTGCAACCCCAACGGTGATTGAGCCAATCACCAGCCCCGTACTCTGCGAGACCCATGACTCCAAGGAGCCGGACTCCTTTCCGGACTCCGAGCCCCCTGCGCCCCTGCCGATCGAATCCGATTGGGCACCGATCATGGAGTTCACCGCCGCGGACATCTTTCAGCACTCGCCTTTTGGCGATATCCTGAAGTCACTGAAGTCTCTCTCTTTATCAGGAGAGCCCTGGTCGGACTATGGTCAGCAAGGTTGGGGTACGGACGATGAAGAAATTAAGAGCCCATCCACCACCCACTTTGTAGCCACTGTCGACGACTTAACCGACATCCTCGACTTCAACTCCGAAGATATCGACGGTATGGACGCCGATGAAGGGGATGATGAAGAACCAGCGCCTACTAGGACCTGGAAAGCCACCTCGTCATATGACATATACATGGTGGACACCCCAAAAGAGGGAGATAGCGATGGAACAGCGGAGGATGACCCCTCCAAGAAACAGCCTAAGAGCCGACGTCAGCGGCACCGCTCAAAATCCCGCCAAAACAAACACAGTGATTCCAACACGGGAGATAATAATACTCCGGAAAGCGCCGAAGAAAACCCCCTCCAGCAAGATTTAGCACAGGAGGATGGAGAAACCAGCCCTCACGAGAGAGCGGCAGACAGAGAGGTCGAGGACGATAATTATATGCCTCCCTCCGAAGACGAGGCAAGCCTCGACGATGACGAATTCGTCGTGCTAGAGGATCCCATCGAGCAAAAGCATTTTCAACGCAGGCTTATGGCCACGGCAAGAAGCCTCAAGAAAAAACAGCAACAGCTTAGGGCTGATCAAGATTTGCTAGTCGACAGATGGACTGAAGTCCTTGCGGCCGAAGAGCATAAACTCGAATGCCCCTCCAAGAGCTACCCAAAGCGCAGGTTGCTACCCCGATTAGAGGAGGAAGCACTTGATGCGGCCGACCGGCCACCTCGTGGTCGCGACAGAGAGGCCTCTCGGCCCTCCACTCAAGACGCACCCCGCACCACAGCGCGGGAATATGCACCGGACTTACGAGACGTGTTGGAGGACAAGGCAAGGCAAACAAGATCAATCTACAGATCGCGTGGGCGCCCCACGGCTCGAGACGGTAACCATCACGCCGGCCAAAAATTCGGTGGGGCCGAACATAGTAGACAAGGCTCATTGGAGCTACGTCATGATATAGCCCAATACAGAGGCGCCGCACACCCACTCTGCTTTATAGACGAAATAATGGATCATCAAATCCCCGAGGGTTTCAAACCCATAAACATCGAATCATATGATGGCACAACAGATCCTGCGGTATGGATCGAGGATTATCTCCTTCATATCCACATGGACCACAGTGATGATTTCCACGCCATCAAATACCTCCCACTCAAGCTTAAAGGACCAGCTCGGCATTGGCTTAACAACTTGCCAACAGGATCAATCAGTTGTTGGGAGGACCTGGAAACCGCATTCCTCGACAATTTCCAGGGCACCTATGTGCGACCCCCAGACGCCGATGACCTAAGTCACGTAATTCAGCAGCCAGAGGAATCGGCCAGGCAATTCTGGACACGGTTCCTAAAAAAGAAAAATCAAAATAGTCGACTGTCCGGACGCTGAGGCCCTAGCAGCCTTCAAGCACAATATCCGTGACGAGTGGCTGGCCTGGCACCTTGGACAGGAAAAGCCGAAATCTATGGCAGCACTCACGACACTCATGACCCGCTTATGTGCGGGAGAAGACAGCTGGCTTGCTCGTAGCAACAATATGACCAAGAACCCTAGTAATTCGGACACTAGGGACATTAGTGGCAGGTCGCGTCGCAACAAGCAGAAGCGCCGCATTAACGGCGACAATGTTGAGGACACGGCAGTTAATGCCGGATTCAGAGGCTCTAAATCTGGTCAGCGGAAAAAGCCATTCAAAAGGAATCGTAGGGGCCCGTCCAGTTTGGACTGTATACTCGACCGTTTGTGCCAGATACACGGCACCCCCGAAAAGCCGGCCAATCACACCAACAGGGATTGTTGGGTCTTCAAGCAGGCAGGCAAGTTAAATGCCGAAAATGAAGACAAGGGGCTGCATAGCGATGACGACAAGGAGCCCCGGCCGCCGAACAACAGTGGACAGAAGGGTTTCCCCCCACAAGTGCAGACGGTGAACATGATATACGCAACCCACGTCCCCAAAAGGGAGCGGAAGCGCGCGTTAAGGGACGTATACGCGGTAGAGCCAGTCGCCCCAAAGTTCAACCCATGGTCGTCCTGCCCGATCACCATTGATCGAAGGGACCATCCCACTAGCATCCGTCATGGCGGATTCGCCGCATTGGTTCTAGACCCAATTATTGACGGATTTCATCACACTAAAGTCCTTATGGACGGCGGCAGCAGCCTGAGCCTGCTTTACCAGGATACAGTGCGGAAAATGGGCATAGATCCCTCGAGGATTAAGCCCACCAAAATGACCTTCAAAGGTGTAATACCAGGTGTAGAGGCCAACTGTACGGGCTCAGTGACACTTGAAGTGGTCTTCGGATCTCCGGATAATTTCCTAAGCGAGGAGTTAATCTTCGACATAGTCCCGTTTCGCAGTGGCTATCACGCACTGCTCGGGCGAACCGCATTTGCTAAGTTCAATGCGGTACCGCATTACGCATACCTTAAGCTCAAGATGCCAGGCCCTCGAGGAGTAATTATGGTCAATGGAAACACCGAACGCTCCCTCTGAACGGAGGAGCACATGGCGGCCCTTGCAGCGGAAGTTCAAAGTAGCCTCTCCAGGCAGTTCTCCAGTCTGGTCACTAAACGACCGGACACCTCAAGTGCGCCCGGAGTAACCTACAACAAGACTGCCTGGCATGATCCGAGCAGGCATAGCAATGCGGCCCCAACCCCAACCCTCGCAAAAAGGCGACGCCAGTACTTCGCGTACATAAATACGCTCTAGAGATACCATGGGCACAGGGGGAGGGGCACCATCACGGCACGCCCAAAACACGGCTTAAACCGTACCAGGGGCTGCCGATTTTTTAATTTTCTCTTACTTTCAGGACTTCATCCTTCGGAAGGCCCGTTCAATAGTTCAATTGCCGCACAAGCGATGCAAGAACCAGGGAAGCAGACAAGCCACGCCGCACTACAAAACTCCCAGGTGGTCTCTATCACGAGCAGTATACCCGTTCCGCATACTATTCCGCAGCTTGCCCCTGGATCGGACATGTTAACTAGTCCAACCTTCCACTTATCGCATTATTTGTATCGTTCTGCTTTGATCGCAACCCTTTTTAATAAACAATGCATAGCTTTCGTCTATTTTTGCATTACCTTTTTTTCTTTCTATATGTTCCTTAACGACATGTTGCACCCGTACACGTTGGTACGGCCAAAATACGCCAGGGGCTTTAGTACCCCTCAATATGGTGTGAGAAGTCCGAATACTTTAACAAAGTACGGCACCCCGAATTTATAGCATTATATGCATCAGCTCTGAATCATGTCTTGGGTCAATAGTTGGGTTTGCCCGGCTCCTATGTTTTGGTGCCTTATGTTTCGCTATATCGGCTAAGGTAGCACTAGGAGAACCACTGCGATTGTGCCCCGGTTGATCTGGGTCGAGCACCTCAGTGGAGAAAGCTAAAACTGACTGTTATGATGAAGCGAGAGCAGGTCGCTGTTCGAGAGGTTTTTGCGAGTCCCTAAAGACTTATGCCGCTTGGGGCGAGGAGCCAGCTCTGTCCGGCCAAGGCGTGGATAGCGCCCCGAACTCGGTCTTCCGAATACCAGGGGCTTCACCGAAATTTAAAATTATAGAATTCTATGGCTAAGTGAGAGTGTTCACGCATTATAGTCCGATTGCCTTGTTCGCGGAGCGCCTCCCTCGAAGGACCCAAACATGGGAAAAAGGGCGCTCAGGTTTATCCCCGAACACCCCAGCACTAGCGGCACGGGGGCAGAAGCCGACGAGTCGCCATCTCTCCGAATTGATAAACAGCCGCACATAAGGTAATATTTTAAATTCTAACAGCATTGCTTAGCGCATATAAACAAGTTTTCAGCGCACAGGACAAAACGAGCAAGTTTCACTCAAAAATTACATCCCTAGAACATTCATCCGCCACAAGGCGGGCAACCTTCAGAACATCCTTATAGTAATTCTCGGGCTTGCGATGCTCTTTCCCTGGCGGTGGCCCGTCCTTCACCAGCTTCTCAGCATCCAGCTTACCCCAGTGCACCTTAGCATCGGCAAGGGCCCTACGGGCACCTTCAATGTAGACGGAGCGCTTGATGACTTCAAGCCTTGGACAGGCCTCCACCAACCGCCGCACCAGCCTGAAATAGCTCCCAGGCAGGGCCCCTCCAGGCCACAGCCGAACAATGAGGCCCTTCATGGCCTGTTCGGCCGCCTTGTGAAGCTCGACCAGTTGCTTCAGCTGGTCGCTCAGGGGCACGGGGTGTCCGGCCTCAGCGTACTGAGACCAGAACACCTTCTCTGTCGATCTGCCCTCCTCGGCTCAATAGAATGCGACGGCATCGGATACACTCCGGGGAAGATCTGCGAACGCTCCTGGAGAGCTCCGGATTCGGGTAAGTAACAAGTAACTCACGTTTATGTGTTTGCTTTGCATAAAGAATGCCTTACCCGCCTCTATCTTCTTCACCTCATCCAACTCCTGGAGGGCCTTCTGGGATTCGGCCTTGGCAGACTTGGCATTTTCAATAGCCACCGCGAGCTCGGACGCTCGTGTCTTTGAGTCAAGCTCCAAACTCTCATGCTTTTCCATGAGAGCCTGGAGCTCTTGCCGCACCTTGCCAACTTCGGCCTCATACTTCTCCCGCTCGGTGCGCTCCGAGGCCGCCCTCCTCTCGGCCTCGACCAGCGCTTGCTTAAGGGTCGCCACTTTAGACGTGGCCCCTACAATAGCCACGATAATCCTATCATTCTTTGCAATGCACCTTTTTATATATTTTTAACAAGGTATTTCTTACCTTCGTTGTCCTCAAGCTGCTTCTTGGCACGTTCTAGCTCTTGCTCGGACCGCTCGAGGTTCTACTTTAGCATGTCCACTTCCGCAGTTAGTGCGGTGGACGCAAGCAGGGAAGCCTGCTTATGCATATTGACTCATTTTTGTTAGACTCCTGCGAATTCTATTTGATCCTCTATTCGGCTTTTCTTCCCGAACGCCAAACAGAGCATCAGGGGCTGCTGTCTATGCGGTACTATTATTTACACATTCTTTACTTACCTCAAAGCCTGTTAAAAGGCTAGTACAAGCTTTAGTCAGTCCGCTCTTGGCGGACTGAACCTTCTGGACCACCGCACTCATAATAGTGCAGTGCTCCTCGTTGATGGAGGCGCCTTGGAGCGCCTCCAACATATTGTCTGGCGCCTCCGGTTGGACGGGGGCCACCGGCACGGCGGACTTGCTCCTCTTGGAAGGAGGTCCCCTGCCGGACTCTGGAACCAATGAAGGTTCCGGAGCGGTGTCCGGCCTAGAGCCGGACTTGGAGCCCTGGGGGGTTGATCCCCTTTGCTCCTGGAGTCCGGGAGGTCGCCTTGCGGCGTCTCCAGGACCACCTCCTCCCGGCTTGGAACCTGTTGGGACAACACTTCGGTGTAATCCGTAGGGCGGGGGGAGTAAGCCGTCGGAAGTGAGTTCACATCGGACGAGTCTAGTGAGCTGCTCGACGACGCGTCGAGCCGGTCTTTAGGTGGGCTGCATAAACATATTCGACATGAGGGAAAGCTGTGTAATAAATGAATACTATGAATTACTCTGGTATCCGGATACTTACGATTTGGCCAGGGGCTTGGCCCTGGGCGCCCACTCCTCTCCGCCGCCGTCGATGTCGGTGGAGCAGTCCGGAGGAAGGGTTTCCCCATTCTTGGACCCTTCGGCCTCCCCAGTTGGGGCGGCCTTCCTTTTCTTCCCTTCCCCCCAGCGGGGGATGGGTCTCTTCTTCCTCCTCCTCGTCTTCATGGGAGGAGTGCATCTTGGATTCGTCGGATGATGAATCCGACACCTCCGGGCGTCGGGCACTCTTTCGAGTCCCCGTGGCCTTCTTCTTGACCTTCTTCTCCGGCACCACATAGGGTGCCGGAACCAGCAGCTTCGCCAAGTGAGCATCCGCTGGGCCTTCGGGCAAAGGAGCCAGACAGTTGATCTCTCCGGATGTCGCCTGCCAATCTTGTCAAAGGTAAGGGAGTTTAGATCCCGCATGGAGTCAAACTATGAAAAACTAATACCCTGTAAAAGAAAAAAAAATAGCTTACCGCGAGAGCATGACGCTGCGCACTGAATCCGCGATCCTCAGTAGCGGATGCGGGAGCCTCGGCGCCCTTGAAAAGCATCTTCCAGGCATCTTCGTACGTCGTGTCGAAGAGCCTGCTCAGAGTCTGGTGCCGCGCCGGGTCGAACTCCCACAGGTTGAAAGCCCGTTGTTGGCACGGGAGGATCAAGCGGATGAGCATAACCTGGACTATGTTGACAAGTCTGAGCTTCTTGTCCACCAGGGTTTTGACGCACGTTTGGAGTCCGGTCAGCTCTCCTTTTTTACCCCACGACAGGTCCGTCTCTTTCCAGGACGTGAGCCGCGTTGGGGGTCCGGATTGGAACTCAGGGGGTGCAACCCATTCAGCATCGCGCGGCTCGGTGATGTAAAACCACCCCGATTGCCACCCCTTCAGGGTCTCCACAAAGGAGCCCTTGAGCCAGAGGACATTGGCCATCTTGCCCACCATGGCGCCTCCGCACTCCGCTTGGCTGCCGTGCACCACCTTCGACTTGACGTTGAAGGTCTTGAGCCATAGGCCGAAATTGGGGCGGATGCGGAGGAAGGCCTCGCACACGACGATAAACGCCGAGATGTTGAGGACGAAGTTCGGGGCCAGATCATGGAAATCCAGGCCGTAGTAGAACATGAGCCCCCGGACAAATGGGTGGAGAGGGAAGCCTAGTCCGTGGAGGAAATGGGGGAGAAACACCACCCTCTCATGGGGCCTAGGGGTGGGGATGGGCTGCCCCTTCTCGGGGAGCCGGTATGCGATGTCGTTAGACAGGTATCCGGCCTTCCTCAGCTTTTTGATATGTCCCTCTGTGACGGAGGAGACCATCCACTTGCCTCCCGCTCCGGACATGGCTGGAGAAGGTTGAGGTTGGAAGTGCGGACTTGGGCACTGGAGCTCGAGTGCGCAAGAATGGATAGGCGAAGGAGGAAGAAGGCGTAGGTGAAAAGGTGGGTCTTTATCCCCTTAAATGAGTGGACGCAGCTACATATCCCCACCAGCCTGATAAAACTCGCTTATCTCCCAAGCGTCGTAATCGATGGTGCGGTTGGGTTACTCACGCCCGTATTGATGAGACTCCCAGAATAAGGGGACACGATCTCTGCTTTAACAAGACGTGCCAAGGAAACCGCCTCGCATAACGCGCTGAGATGGGACAGTAAAATGGTTCGAATAAAAGCTTGGCCGTAGTGTGATGACACACTACGGAATACGTCAGCAGATTAGATTTGTGTAAATACTATTCTCTCTATGGCAATATGTGGAAACTTATTTTGCAGAGCCGGACACTATCTTTGTGTTCAAAATCTTCTATGAAGTACTTGGAGGAGGAACCCGTCTTGCAATGCCAAAGACAATATGCGCGCCGGACTCTCGTCATTGAAGCCTGGTTCAGGGGATACTGAGGGAGTCCTGGATTAGGGGGTGTTCGGATGGCCGGACTATACCTTCAGCCGGACTCCTGGACTATGAAGATGCAAGATTGAACACTCCGTCCCGTGTCCGGAAGGGACTTTCCTTGGCGTGGAAGGAAAGCTTGGCGATACATCAACCAACCATTGTAACCGACTCTAGGTAACCCTAACCCTATCTGGTGTCTATATAAACTGGAGGGTTTTAGTCCGTAGGACAACATATACATCAACAATCATACCATAGGCTAGCTTCTAGGGTTTAGCCTCCTCGATCTCGTGGTAGATCTACTCTTGTACTACCCATATCATCAATATTAATCAAGTAGAGGGCCCGAACCTGGGTAAAACTTCGTGTCCCTTGTCTCCTGTTACCATCCGGCCTAGACGCACAGTTCGGGACCCCCTACCCGAGATCCGCCGGTTTTGACACCGACAGAGTCCATCAGCGGCGTTCGGCCCGACTCTGGTTAGGTTTGTCTCGTCTGAATAGGTAGCCATCGTCGTGCTTCGAGGCACGTCCTTGTGATCCGTAGATCGATCTTGTATGTCCTGCTGTATTGTCCAGAGTCTGTCGGAGGTCGTACTTATGACCTCGGACTCTTCCGTCCCTATTTTGGCAGGGTGGTGGGGTGGTTTGCTGTTCGGCCCGAGTTGCCACTTTATCCCGGCCGCGGGGTGGCCTTTCAGCCGCCCTGTCCCGACCGCGTAGTGGTCGGTCTGCACTACGCGAGGTAGATATGTGCTCCGGCGCCTCCTCATCGAATTGAGGTAGCAGTCTGCATTTCGATAGCTCTTGGCTGGGCGGTTGAGGCCGTGTTCCTCGGCTGTCAGGACATCGGTCCATCTATCGATGAGCAGGTCTTGTTCAGCTTGAAGCTGCTGTTGTTTCTTTTTTAGGCACCTTGCCGTGGCTATGAGCTGAAGCTTAAAGTGCTCCTGCTCGAGTGGATCCTCAGGCATGATGAAGTCTTCGTTGCCAAGGCTTGTCTCCTCCTCGAAGGGTGGAGAGTAACTATCATCCTCTGGGTCATCTTCTATGGTCTGTTCGTCGGGGTTGTCTTGCCTGCTGTCATGTTCCTGTTTGGATGTAGCCCCGACAGGGTCTTCATTGTTTTTGGCATCTCCCGGAGTACTATTTTCTCCGGTTCCAGTGTTGCCGTCCTTTGAGCGGCGGGGCTTGGGGCGGCGTTTGGGCCGCCAGCGCTTGGACTGTGTCTCAGAGGTTTTATTCGCATCTGTCTCTTCTTTGTCGTTGCCAGATTCTTTAGGTGTATCAACCATGTACACGTCGTACGAAGAGGTAGCCGTCCAACATCGAGTGAATGGCGGGTCTTGGCCTTGCTCCTTGTCAGCATCGTCGTCCATACCGTTGATGTCTTCGGAGCCATAGTCAAGCACGTCGGTTAAGTCATCGACAGTGGCTATGAAGTGGGTGGCGGGTGGGAAGAAAAATTCCTCATCATCCGTCTCTAGCTCTAACCGGACATAGTTCGGCTCTGAGTCCTTCTCCAAGGACAAATTCTTTAAAGATTTTAGCTCGAAGATCGATAACCAATCTAGCTCGGTGCCCGCGGGCATACACAGTCCGGAACTTATAGCCGGAGACGAGTCCGAAGTTCCGTCAAAGCGAATATTGCAGGGCGTCGAGTCCGTGTGTGGCTCCAACGCCGCAGACTCTGAGGCGTCGGATGGCTCGATCTGCTTCGGCTCTAAGGTCGTTGCAGCCGCAGGAACCATCTCCTGGGTGTGATCCGATGACAGAATTAAGTCACGTTCATCGGGATGAGGGGGAGCAATCGCCGCGGGCTCAAATCCCTCGAAGATCAGGTCTCCACGGATATCCGCGACGTAGTTCAAGCTACCGAATCCGAACTGATGGCCAGGGGCGTAGCTGTCGATCTGCTCCAGATGGCCAAGCGAGTTGGCCTGTAGTACGAAGCCGCCGAATACGAAGATCTGTCCGGGGAGGAAGATTCCTCCTTGGGCAGCGTCATTGTTGACGATTGAAGGGGCCATTGAACCTTTTGTCGATGGCACAGTGGAACTCTCAATGAAAGCACCAATGTCGGTGTCAAAAACGGCGAATCTCGGGTAGGGGGTCCCGAACTCTGCGTCTAGGATCGATGGTAACAGGAGACGGGGGACACGATGTTTGCCCAGGTTCGGGCCCTCTCTATGGAGGTAAAACCCTATGTCCTGCTTGATCGATATTGATGAGTATGAGTGTTACAAGAGTTGATCTACCACGAGATCGTAATGGCTAAACCCTAGAAGTCTAGCCTATGTGGGTATGGTAATGAGTATACGTGGTGTCCTTTCCGAACTATCCCCTTCGGTTTATATAGACACCGAGGGGATATAGGGTTTACATGGAGTCGGTTACATAAGAAGGAATCTTCGGTCGCCAAGCTTGTCTCCCACGCCAAGTAGAGTCCAATCCGGACACGCTGCAGTCTTCAACCTTCATGTCTTCACAGCCCATCAGTCCGGCACATGGATAACAGGCCAGACGCCCGAGGACCCCTTAGTCCAGGACTCCCTCACCGCTCACACGCCTCCTGTTCATTCAAGGTCAAGCAGCTGTCTACACGACACCTCCTATAGGCATTAAAACGAAGACACGTGGTGTCACATGAATGGTTAACAAAACGCACACGATTTGAATTATACAACCGTTTGAGATATTAAAGTGGCAGCTATTTTTTTCAAAATGCCTTTGTTGGCTGTTATTTGAGTGCGCCTTCTCTCAAAATGGACATGAAAAATACCACAACATGTCGGGTACCATTCCATGAAAGCATGCCAAGTTTCATGAATTTCAGACGTGTCACACCCTAGCTAGTTCATGCATTAGAGTGTTGCATCATGTCTTCTTTTCCAAAAAACTGAAATGGGGATGACAGAACCACTAGCACCCCCTGGAAACAACTAGGGATTACTAAATTATTTCTAATGAACCAAAAATACTCTTCGTAAATGTTCACCATCTTTGGTCCTGGCTAAAACCTCTGCCAAAAATGGTTTCATATTTTGGAGGCCATTCTGGATTTTTGCACCAAGCCACAAGTATTTGCATTTGGGCAATTTAAATCCTATAAATATTTTAAAATGCCCAAATAACCTTGAAAGTATTTTTAGGTTGTTGAGAATATTTTCAAATGTGCCTCTAAATATTTTCAGGTTTTTCCTAAATGGAATAGTATTTTTACTATTTCAAAACACAGAACATGAATAAATAAAAAGAAAAACAGAAAGCGGAGAGAGTAGAGGATAACCTGGTGCTCACCTAGCTGGCTCACCTAGCCGGCCCAGCCCAGCCATCGCTCCAGCGAGCTGCTTGGCCCGGCCAAGCAGGCAGGCAGGTGCTCGACGCCGGCACCAGCACGTGCCATGCAGCTGCCCACCGCCCTGCTTCTTCCCCTCACCGTTCTGCTGCCCTGGGTCGGTCACCCACTTCTCCCCCGAGCTCATAGACACGCCTCTTCCTCCACAGCTCCTCTCCCTCGCTCTCCCGCACCATGGCCGACGCTACCGCGCCCGCACCACCGTGATAACCACGTCCATCATCGTCCTCGTGCCGCGTCACCGTGTCCGTTCGCTCCGCCGTCGTTGACTACGTCGAGCAGGCCGAGCCTCGAGCGCTCGCCCGCTCTGGAGTCGCCCCTGACCCTGTCTCCCCCAACTCCGGCCGCCGAGATCGCCATCGTCGCCGCGCTCAGCTCCGGCCTTACCCGAGCCCGCTTCGACGCTTGCTGCAACCGCTGTGAGCTCAGATCCATCTTCCCCCTCTCTGTTAACTCCGTCCTGCAACGTATGCACCGTACCATGTTCACCCGCACACGCCGCCGCCGAGCTTGTCGCCGACGTGACTCCGGCCACCCACCGGCCACACCACCGTGACCAACGCACTCACCTCACTCGTAGGAACCCGTAGCACTACTCCACGTGCCTCGCCGTGCCCCGTAGCATCGGGTTCGACGTCACCCGAGCTCCGGCAGCCGCACAGCTCGTCGTCGGCGACGTTTCCGGCCACTCCGAGCTCAACCACTGCCACCCAACGACGCGGCTTGCTCGCAGCTACGCGTAGATGCTCTCCGTCGTCCATTTGGTCGCCGGAGCATGAAACCCGCACTGCCTCGCCGCGTCTGGCCTCGCCGGCGGCTAAACGACGGCGAGATTGACCTCGTTTGACCCTGGTTGACCCTGTGTGGGCCCATGTTGACTCCCCCTGAGTCTATGACAAGTGGGACCGCTCTGCTAATTAACTTAGATTAGCACTAACTAAATTTAGTTAGTTAATTAACTACTGACACGCGGGTCCCACTAGTCAGGTTTGACCTGGACCGGCTCTGTTGACCACTGACGTCACCCTGACGCAATGCTAACGCAATAATTCAATTACTGGAATTATTCTTACACTAGAAATTCCAGAAAATATTACAAACTTCAAAAATTCATAACTTTTAATCTGTAACTCCAAATGCAAAGCTTTATATATGAAATTTGATCAGAAAAATTCAATCTTTCCATCTGTAATGGTTTCATGCATGAAAAAACACTCTAAACTTGCTGTTTAGGTGAAACAAGCTAATGCGCTTATATGGCTTAAGAACATTAGCTTTCATTTGAATCCTTGATTCAAATAGACTCAAACCAGCTTGTTTCACAATGAATTAGGTAGGACACCTCATATTGCCATGTCATAGCATGCATCATATTGTTGCATATTGCCATGTGACTATTGTGTCCTGTGGTGTCTTTCGTTGTAGGTTCTGCCTCCAAAGATATTTCCGAGTATCCAACTGAAGGGCAGTACCCTACTACTACTCCATCAGGCAAGCAGCCCCATTGATCATATCGATACAATCCCATGTTCTAGCTCCTGCTCTCATTTACAGCATTAAGAAAACAACGTTTCAAACTGCTGTGTGTTGTGGTAGTTGAACCCTTATCCTCTGCATGACCTGTCATTGCCACAGTAACTAGATGAAACCCACTAGCTTGTGTATTAGTTGATTGAGCCATGTATGTGTTTCCTACCTTGCTATGCCTGCTATGCTTAGAGTTGTGTCAGGTCTGGTTCATCTGGGTGACGGGCTAGAGTGAAATGATTACGTCGGTAATGTGAGGGATGTGTTGAACATGATTTGGTAAAGGTATCGATGAGAGGCCATGTAGGAGTACATGGTGGGTTGTTTCATTGAGTCCGTCCTTAAGAACTGAGATCTGTATGTGTGATTCAAGAATCAGTTACTACCATAGATTGGGCCCGAAACCAATGGACCCTCTCGGCTTCTTAATCACCCTAGTACTCTGTCCAGGAGTTGCAACTAGTTTCTGGTGTTTGTAGGTTATGTGTTGGCGACCGTGCGTAGCGCTGACCCTAGGGGTGGGCTATGATGCGGTAGACCCGTTTGGTGTCTCGGGAACCCTGTTCACATCGTTCAGGGACGTATGTGGAAACCTCAGCCGGACTCCCTGCGGATGGAACCTAGATAGGCGATAAACCTGGACTAGAGACTTGAGTGTTTAGGTAGGCCGTGGCCGACACCCTCGCTGGGCTTCCGCTTGAAGGTTGCCGAGTACATGTCGTATAAACGATGGTAGGTGGTGAGAGCGTGTGTGAAGAAGTACACCCTGCAGGGTTAACATCATCTATTCGAATAGCCGCGTCCGTGGTAAAGGACTACTTGGTTGCCTATGCAGTTCATAGACAAGTTAATGGTTACTACTAAAAGACTCAAGATAAGTGTGAGTACCGAGGATGGCCCTCTGGTAGGATGACGAGTGAGGATCCTCAATGGAGTATTGTGTTGGTGATTAGTGGACTCGTGTGCGAAAACTATTTTACTAGTGGTGTCTCATAGGATAGCTTAGCCAAGAGTCAAAGCTGGCTTGCTGCAATAACTCCACCACCTTCTTGAGAATGAGCATGTATAGTAGGATCAGTTGTAAGTCTTGCTGAGTACCTTTATACTCATGTTGCTTTAATTACTGTTTTCAGACGACAACACCGCCCCCTCCGATGGGTTTTACATAGACCTCGACGTTGATGAGTAACTTGCCACCCAGGTGGTGATTCTGGCCATGGAGGGCCCTATGTAGATAGACAGGCTTCGTCAAGCCTTCTTTCTTTCTAGTGTCTGTACTCAGACTTATTTGCTTCTGCATGTGCTTGTATGACTTGAGTGTCGGGTCATGTGACCCCTACCTATATGAACATATTGTGTATGGCTCTCCGGAGCCTTTAAATAAAGTACTTTGAGTTGTAGAGTTTTGTTGTGATGCCATGTTGTATTTACACATATCGAGCATATTGTGTGTATGATTGAAATGCTTGGTATGTATGGGATCCGACAATCTAGTAGTGTATCCTTGGCAGCCTCTCTGATGGGGAAATGTAGTCTAGTGCTTCCGTGAGCCATAGTAGTCCGCTACAGCCCGGTTCACCGGAGTCCTGCTAGTCCAGCACTACTGCTCAGGACACTTGACTGGCCGGAATGTGTTTCACTTTGTTCCTGTGTCTGTCCCTTCAGGGAAATGTCACGCGGTGACAGCCGGAGTCCTGCCTAGCCTGCTACAACCCGAGTTCCCGGAGTCCTGTTAGCCCAGTGCTACAGCCCGGATTCACATGCTGATGACCAACATGCTCGATGTGATTCATGTATGCCTGTCCCCATGGGTTAGTTCCACTTTGGGTTCACGACTAGCCATGTCAGCCCGGGTTCTCTGTCATATGGATGCTAGCGACACTATCATATACGTGAGCCAAAAGGCGCAAACGGTCCCGGGCCATGGTAAGGCGACACACGTGGGGATACCATGCATGAGTGCGCAAAGTGATATAAGGTGTTACCGGCTAGATCGATGTGACTTGGAATCGGGGTCCTGACAGCGTTGGCATCAGAGCCGGACTGCCTGTAGGTTCGTTGAGCCAAACTGGTCGATGTCGAGTCTAGAAATGCTTTAGTTATATGTAGGGGAATTGATTGTGGGAGGGAATGTAAGGCTCTTTTACTACTTTACCTTATGCCCTCTGATCTGAGTCATTCTCTTCTCATTCTACGTGGGTTAAGGACTAGGCTTTCTTCTCTCTATCAGGTTCACGTGTTACTAATCCGTAGTAGCTTATAGGATTGTTGTTACAAGCCTCAGTTCAGTTTCTACCACTTTTAGTATGTTTTCAGTGGAACCAGAACCTTGATATGATGTTGTTGAGTGGTTTTGCAAACTATTGTGAATGTCTCAAATCTTTTTCTGAGCATTTACAGCCGTTAAGCTGTCTGATTTCTCCTAGAAAATTCTAATGCCTTTGCATTATTCTGTGATTTCAGATGGCCACGCGTTCCCAGAACCAAGTGGTTTGTCTGACTCGGTGCCTCGATGTACCCGGTCACACGGCCATGCTGGTCCGGGTGATGGTCGAGACAGGCTATCGATGGTATCCTGAGTATACCGTCGAGGAGAAGTTCCGAGACTTCAATCAGAGCTAGTACCTTTGTACCGTCAGGATATATCCCTCTTATCCTGGAGCCACCGAACCCCTCCACTGCTCTTATTGACTTGGGGTTACTATTGAGATGTCCGTGCAGGATGCAGCTTACTCAATGATGACTATCATTCGAGCCAGAACTGCCTTGCTCCAGAACACCGATTTTTGCTACATGCCAGCCTCACTCCCTGGAGCATAGGGGTACTATCAGGCTTTATACTATGACTCTACACATGAGGAGTCACTACTCCGCACCACTGCCGAGAGGATCGAGGACAAGGACCGCGAAAATCGGGCCTTGTGTATGGAGCTCTTCAACTCTCTTTCTGATCACTAGGCCACTTTGACTCGGTTTGCACCTGCTGTGCAGACGGGATACATGGACATGAGGGACCTATACCCCGTACGGTCTGGATTGCCAGATTGTATGGACTGGCGTGATGTAGGAGGCATCACCCCTCCTCGTGGTCCCTGGCTGCCACCTTTTGTGGGACCAAGGCCACATCCGAGTCCCTATTGCCCGCAAGCTCCACAGGACCGTCTGTTCCCAGATGATCATGTTCCGCTTCCAGGTTTTGGTGGTGACTTTTATGAGGATTACTACGGAGCCGTCTGAGCTAGTAGTAGTTTCACTAGTACTGTAATAGTTGTACTCTCCACAGTCCTGCGTGACCGTGGGATACGACTTGGTGTGTATCACATTCCGGAGGTGTAGAAAAATAATGTATAGGAGCTTGGAATGCCTCCGATGAGATGTTACGTCTTCCACCGTAGTTGTACTCTAGCCTGGGCTTGTACTAAACTATGTACGGTGTGTATGACCGATGGTATATATATGGCAGTTTCTATATTACCATGTCGTGCAATGAACATCTCAGCATTCCATGTTATCCATTACATTCTGCACTTCCTTGCCATGATTCTGCCATCCTTGTCTAAACCATTGTCTTGTTTTTCCTAGGATGGTCAACACCCGCAGCAACCCTGCTGCCCCGGACCAGGGGAAACCAGTGCAGCTAGGAATGAGAATCTGCCTCACCCGCCTTCTCTGGCCGAAGATATGCTGGAGGCAGAAAGAAACAAGCGTGAGACTAACCGCTTGCTGGAGCGGATTGAGCATAACACTGCATGTCATCAGCGAAATGACTTGGTGTCAATCAATGACTTTATCAAGTTGTACCCACCAAAGTTTAATCATTCCGTTGAGCCCCTCGACGCGCATGATTAGCTTCGTAGCATCACCCATAAGCTATGTTCTGCCAACGTAGCCGAAGATGATAAGGTTACCTATGCTGCCTATCACCTCGAAGGCCCTGCTAGCCTTTGGTGGGAAAACTTTGAGGCTATGCGCCCGGTCGGCCAAATCACTACTTGGGATGAATTCAGTGAGGCTTTCCATGAGCATCACATCCCGGAAGGTCTCATGGATCGTAAGAGGGAAGATGTCTGCAATTTCACCCAAGGCAGACTGACTGTGGATGCATACAGCCGTGAGTTTGGAAATTTAGCACGTTATGCTCCTGAAGAGGTATCCACCGACGCTAAGAAGCAGGCAAGGTTCTACAAGGGACTTATCCCCGAGCTTCGCCGCGATCTTCATCTGCACGAGTGCACCTCCTTCCAGAAGTTGGTCAATAAGGCCATCATTGCTGAGACAGGCCAGACTGACTATGACGCTTCGCGCAAGCACTCCCGTGATTTTGGTTCTTCATCCGGCTCTGGATCTCAGAAGCGCCGAGTGTGGATTCCACGCACAACACTGCCACCCAGGTTCACTCCGAGGCTATCCTTCGAGGCGCCTCGCCCCAACCAGCAATTTGCATCGCCTAAGACCTATGGTGGCCCCGCTGCTAATGCTGCTCCACGCCCCAATGTTGTGACATGTTTCAAGTGTGGAGAGCCGGGTCACTACAGTCGAGAGTGTCCCCAGAACAACAACCCCAACCAGTCTGGAAAGTCCGTTGGCCGTGGTAAGCCAGCGGGAAAGACATTCTACGCCAAGCCAGCTACCACTACACATGGCCATGTCAACTATGTCTCAGCTGAGGAGGCTCATGATGGTCCTAACGTCGTCCTTGGTACGCTCCTTGTAAATTGCCATCCGGCATCTGTTCTTTTCGATACTAGAGCATCTCATTCATTCATATCTGAGAGCTATGCTCGATTGCATAACACGACATTCTGTGACATGCCCACTTCCATGGTAATTCAAACTCCGGGGTCCAAATGGAAAAATTCTAGAGTAAGCCATGGGAATGAAATTCTTGTCGATAGACTTGTCTTCCTTGCATCTTTCATAGCTCTCAAGTCCTCGTACATAAACATCATCTTGGGTATGGACTGGATGTCAGCTCATTATGCTAAGAATGATTGTGCCACTAGAACCGTTCAACTTACTCACCCATCGGGCAAGACAGTCAATGTCTTAACTCGAGTGGCCAAGCGCCAGCTTTACTCCCTAAATGCCAACCCCCGTCCAGACCTTGAAGATATTCCGGTAGTCCGAGACTTCCCGAATGTCTTTCCAGAAGAACTGCCAGGTGTTCCACCTGACAGGGATGTCGAGTTCGTGATAGACCTTGTTCCAAGAACCATCCCAATTTCTAGAAGACCCTATAAGATGGCACCCTTAGAACTAGCCGAGCTTAAGATTCAACTCGATGAGTCCTTGAAAAAGGGTTTCATCCGTCCTAGTTCTTCTCCTTGGGCTTGCCCCGTCCTCTTCGTCAAGAAGAGGGATGGAACGGATCGGATGGTTGTAGATTACCGACCTGTCAACTTGGTCACCATCAAGAACAACTATCCGCTTCCCAGGATCAACGATCTGTATGATCAGCTCGCTGGATCAAAACTTCGGAGCTTCCTTGGCTTAGCGAGCTATTGTCGCCGCTTCATCGAGAATTTCTCCTAGGTTGCTAAACCTCTAACTGAACTCCTCAAGAAAGAGAAAATGTTTGACTGGACCCCATAGTGCGAGTTCAGCTTTCAGGAACTGAAAAGACGCCTGACATCTTCTCCCGTACTGGTACCACCATATTTCTCCAAGGACTTTATTATCTATTGCGACACCTCGCGACAAGGACTAGGTTGCATACTCATGCAAGATCGTCAGGTAATTGCCTATGCTTCACGGCAATTACACCCACATGAGGAAAACTATCCCACACATGATCTAGAGCTTGCAGCTGTAGTCCATGCACTTAAAACTTGGCGACATTACCTTCTCGGTAATCGTTGCGAGATCTTCACTAATCACCAAAGTTTGAAATATATCTTCACCCAACCATATTTGAATCTCAGGCAAAGACGCTGTGTCGAGTTGATCTCGGATTACGACTTAGGAATAACTTACACCCCGGGAAAAGCCCATGTCATGGCTGATGCACTAAGTCGTAAATCCTATTGTAACAATCTGATGTTACAACAAGGTCAACCACTTCTCCATGAGGAATTTTGGAAGCTTAACCTTCACATTGTTCCTCAAGGATTCCTATCCACCCTGGTGGCGAGACCTACCCTTACGGATCAGATCATCAAAGCACAGAAGGTAGATCCGAGAATCTCCCATATTAAGAGAAACATTAAGAAAGGAGTCGCAAATTGTTTCTCCGTTGATGATCAAGGTGTCGTATACTTTGGAAATCGCTTAGTGGTTCCCAAAGCACGAAACCTGAGGCGGCTGATTCTTAAGGAAGCTCATGAATCCCCTCTCACGATTCATCCCGGTAGTACTAAAATGTACCAAGACCTACGCCAAAGGTTTTGGTGGACTAGGATGAAGAGAGAAATTGCTCAATACATTGCTAGTTGCGACGTCTGTCGTCGTGTTAAAGCAGAGCATCAACGGCCTGCTGGCACCCTTCAACCATTGGCTATTCCTGAATGGAAATGGGATAAGATCAGTATGGATTTCATTACCGGGTTTCCCAGGACCAAGAAAGGGAATAACGCTATCTTCGTCGTGATTGATCGTCTCTCCAAAGTAGACCACTTCCTACCTATTCGTGAGAGTATAACCGCTAGCCAGCAAGCTGACTTATACATCTCCCGAATAGTGTCTCTTCATGGTGTCCCATTGGAAATTAACTCAGACCGTGGGAGTCTTTTCACCTCTCGATTTTGGGAAGTTTCCAAAATGCCATGGGAACTCGTCTCTCTTTAAGCACCACCTTCCACCCCCAATCAAGTGGTCAAGTAGAGCCAGTAAATCAAATTCTGGAGGATATGCTCCGAGCTTCTGTTATCTCATTCGGAATGGATTGGGAGAAATGCCTTCCATTCGCGGAGTTCGCTTATAACGATAGTTATCAAGCTAGCTTGGGCAAAGCTCCCTTCGAAGTTCTCTATGGACGAAAATGTCGAACGCCTCTTAACTGGTCAGAAACCGGGGAAAGACAACTCTTTGGCCCGGATATGATTCAGGAAGCAGAAGAGCAGGTTCGCATTATTCGTGAGAAATTGAAAATAGCCCAATCTCGTCAAAAGAGCCAATATGACCGCAAACACAAGCTCATGGCTTATGAAGTCGGTGAGAAGGCTTACCTTCGGGTTACTCCTTTAAAGGGAACCCATCGTTTCGGTATCAAAGGAAAATTGGCTCCTTGTTACATTGGACCCTTTCGCATTCTTGCCAAACGAGGAGAAGTTGCCTACCAATTGGAACTACCTCTGCATGTTTCCAGAGTTCACAATGTCTTCCACGTTTCTCAACTCAGGCGTTGCTTCGCGGATCCTATCCGTGGAGTGGACCACGAAACGCTTGATCTCCAAGATAATCTCACATATCAGGAATATCCTTGATCAAGACGAGCGTACCACTCGACGCCATAACATCAAGTTTCTCAAGGTTCAATGGTCACTTGGGAAAGGGAGGATTGTCTTCGACTCGAGTACCCCACCTTCTTTCCAACGGATCCTAAATCTCGGGACGAAATTGTTTTGAGTGGGGGTGAGTTGTCACACCCTAGCTAGTTCATGCATTAGAGTGTTGCATCATGTCTTCTTTTCCAGAAAACTGAAATGGGGATGACAGAACCCCCAGCACCCCCTAGAAACAACTAGGGTTTACTAAATTATTTTCAATGAACCCAAAATGCCCTTCATAAATGTTCACCATCTTTGGTCCTGGCTAAAACCTCTGCCAAAAATGGTTTCATATTTTGGAGGCCATTCTAGATTTTTCCACCAAGCCATAAGTATTTGCATTTGGACAATTTAAATCCTATAAATATTTTAAAATGCCCAAATAACCTTGAAAGTATTTTTAGGTTGTTGAGAATATTTTCAAATGTGCCTCTTAATATTTTCAAGTTTTTCCTAAATGGAAGTATTTTTACTATTTAAAAACACAGAATAGGAGTAAATAAAAAGAAAAACAGAAAGCAGAGAGAGTAGAGGATTACCTGGCGCTCACCTAGAAGGCCCACCTAGCCGGCTCAGCCCAGCCACCGCTCCAGAGAGCTGCTTGGCTTGGCCAGGTAGGCAAGCACTTGCTCGACGCCGGCACCAGCGCGCGCCACGCAGCTGCCCGCCGCCCTGCTTCTTCCCCTCGCCGTTCTGCTGCCCTGGGTCGGTCACCCACTTCTCCCCTGAGCTCGCAGACACGCCTCTTCCTCCCTAGCTCCTCTCCCGCACTCTCCCGCACCATGGCCGACGCTGCCGTGCCCGAACCATCGTGATAACCGCGTCCGTCGTTGCCCCGTGCCGCGTCACCGTGTCCGTTCGCTCCGCCGTCGTCGACTACATCGAGCAGACCGAGCCCCGAGTGCTCGCCCGCTCTGGAGTCGCCCCTGACCCCGTCACCCCAACTCCGACCGTCGAGATCGCCATCGTAGCCCCGCTCAGCTCCGGCCTTCTCCGAGCCTGCTTCGACGCTTGCTACAACCGCCATGAGCTTAGCTCTGTCTTCCCCCTCTCCGTTAAATCCCTCCTGCACCGTATGCACCGCACCACATTCACCCGCACCCACCGCCGCCAAGCTCGTCACCGACATGACTCCGGCCACCCACGGGCCACACCACCATGACCAGCGCACTCACCGCACTCGTAGGAACCCGTAGCACCACTCCATGTGCCTCGCCGTGCCCCGCAGCCTCGGGTTCAACCTCACCCGAGCTCCAGCAGCCGCACAGCTCGTCGCCGGCGACGTTTCCGGCCACCCCGAGCTCCACCACTGCCACCCAACGATGCGGCTTGCTCCCATCTACGCGTAGATGCTCTCTTCCGTCCATTTGGTCGCCGGAGCACGAAACCCGCACTGCCTCGCTGCGTCTGGCCTCGCCGGCAAGATTGACCTCATTTGACCCTGGTTGACCCCGTCTGGGCCCAAGTTGACTCCCCCTGAGTCTATGACAAGTGGGACCGCTCTGCTAATTAACTTGGATTAGCACTAACTAAATTTAGTTAGTTAATTAACTACTGACACGCGGGTCCCACTGGTCAGGTTTGACGTGCACCGGCTCCCTGACGCAATGCTGACGCAATAATTCAATTACTGGAATTATTTTCATACAGGAAATTACAGAAAATATTACAAACTTCAAAAATTCATAACTTTTAATCTGTAACTCCAAATGCAAAGATTTATATATGAAATTTGATCAAAAAAATTCAATATTTCCATCTGTAATGGTTTCATGCATGAAAAACACTTTAACCTTGCCGTTTAGGTGAAACAAGCTAATGCACTTATATGGCTTAAGAACATAAGCTTTCATTTGAATCCTTGATTCAAATAGACTCAATCCAGCTTGTTTCACAATGCATTAGGCAGGACACCTCATATTGCCATGTCATAGCATGCATCATATTGTTGCATATTGCCATGTGACGATTGTGTTCTGTGGTGTCTTTCGTGGTAGGTTCTGCTTCCGAGGATATTTCCGAGTATCCAACTAAAGGGCATTTCCCTACTACTACTCCGTCAGGCAAGCAGCCCCATTGATCATATCGATACAATCCCATGTTCTCGCTCCTGTTCTCATTTACTGCATTAAGACAACAAAGTTTCAAACTGATGTGTGCTGCGGTAGTTGAACCCTTATCCTCTGCGTGACCTGTCATTGCCACAGTAACTAGATGAAACCCACTAGCATGTGTTGGAGTTGATTGAGCCATGTATGTGTTTCCTACCTTGCTATGCCTGCTATGCTTAGAGTTGTGTCAGGTCTGGTTCATCTGGGTGATGGCTAGAGTGAAATGATTACGTTGGTAATGTGAGGGATGTGTTGAACATGATTTGGTAAAGGTATCGATGAGAGGACATGTAGGAGTACATGGTGGGTTGTTTCATTGAGGTTGTCCTTAAGAACTGAGATCTGTATGTGTGATTCAAGAATCAGTTACTACCATACATTGGGCCCGAAACCAATGGACCCTCTCGGCTTCTTAATCACCCTAGTACTCTGTCCAGGAGTTGCATCTAGTTTCTGGTGTTTGTAGGTTATGTGTTGGTGGTCGTGCATAGCGCTGACCCTAGGGGTGGTCTATGATGCGGTAGACACACCGTGGGACGGTGTACCGAGTCACCCGTTTGGTGTCTCGAGAACCCTATTCACATCGTTCGGGGCCATATGTGGAAACCTCGGCCAGACTCCCTGCGGATGGAACCTGGATAGGCGATAAACCTGGACTAGAGACTTGAGTGCTTAGGTAGGCCGTGGCCGACACCCTCGCTGGGCTTCCGCTTGAAGGTTGTGGAGTACATGTCGTGTAAACGACGGTAAGTGGTGAGAGCGTGTGTGAAGAAGTAAACCCCTGTAGGGTTAACATCATCTATTCGAATAGCCGCGTCCGCGGTAAAGGACTACTTGGTTGCCTATATAGTTCATAGACAAGTTAATGGTTACTACTAAAAGACAAAAGATAAGTGTGAGTACCGAGGATGGCCCTCTCGTAGGATGACGAGGGAGGATCCTCGGTGGAGTATTGAGTTGGTGATTAGTGGACTCGTCTGCGAAAACTATTTTACTAGTGGTGTCTCGTAGGATAGCTTAGCCAAGAGTCAAAGCTGGCTTGCTACAATAACTCCACCACCTTCTTGAGAATGAGCATGTATAGTAGGATCTGTTGTAAGTCTTGCTGAGTACCTTTGTACTCATGTTGCTTTAATTACTGTTTTCAGACGACAACACCGCCCCTTCCGATGGGTTTTACGTAGACCTCGACGTTGATGAGTAACTTGCCACCCAGGTGGTGATTTTGGCCATGGAGGGCCCTATGTAGATAGATAGGCTTCGTCAAGCCTTCTTTCTTTCTAATGACTGTACTCAGACTTATTTGCTTCTGCATGTCCTTGTATGCTTGTATGACTTGAGTGTCGGGTCATGTGACCCCATGTATGGCTCTCCGGAGCCTTTAAATAAAGTACTTTGAGTTGTAGAGTTTTGTTGTGATGCCATGTTGTATTTACACATATCGAGCATATTGTGTGTATGATTGAAATGCTTGGTATGTATGGGATTCGACAATCTAGTTGTCTATCCTTGGCAGCCTCTCTTATGGGGAAATGTAGTCTAGTGCTTCCATGAGCCATAGTAGTCCGCTACAGCTCGGTTCATCGGAGTCCTGCTAGCCCAGCACTACTGCTCAGGACACTTGACTGGACGGCATGTGTTTCACTTCGTTCCTGTGTCTGTCCCTTCAGGGAAATGTCACGCGGTGACATCTGGAGTCCTGCCTAGCCTGCTACAGCCCGGGTTCCCGGAGTCCTGTTAGCCCAGTGCTACAGCCCGGATTCATACGCTAATGACCGACATGCTCGATGTGATTCGTGTATGCCTGTCCCCATGGGTTAGTGCCGCTCTGGGTTCACGACTAGCCATGTCGGCCCGGGTTCTCTGTCATATGGATGCTAGCGACACTATCATATACGTGAGCCAGAAGGCGCAAACGGTCCCGGGCCATGGTAAGGCGACACCCGTGGGGATACCATGCGTGAGGCCGCAAAGTGATATGAGGTGTTACCGGCTAGATCGATGTGACTTGGAATTGGGGTCCTGACAAGATGAGTTTTGGATTTACTAGAATTTAAAAACCAAGTATCTCAATGTTTTGCCGGCAAACAACGGTGCCCCGGTGTTTGAAATTCATTCTCATTTCTTGCATGGGGCCTAAGCATGCACCCATGGACACAGATTTAATTTTTCAACCAAGTTATATGCATTAGAGCATGTGCATGTAGTTCAAATTTGAATTATGCACATAAATGCATTGAAAACACAATTAATGCATAAAAATATCAAAACGAACCCCGAAAAATCCCAAAATTTGACACAACACTCCTGTTGTTCTATGTTGACACGGCAAATTTTTTGAAAGCATATCCCGAAACCTGCCCCAAATGGGTCAAAAAATTTACCACGGCATGTTGGTGCCGCTCCATGATAGCATGCCAAGTTTCAAGAATTTCGGACGAGCTTTGTATTTACTAGAATTTAAAAACCAAGTATCTCAATGTTTGCGGCCGAGTGACCGTGGCAGGGTGTTTGACATTCATTCTGATTTCTTGCATTGGACTTAAGCATGCACCCAAGGACACATATTTGATTTTTCAACCAATTTATATGCATTAGAGCATGTGCATATAGTTCAAATTTGAATTATGCACATAATGAAAACTCAATTAATGCATAAAAATGTCCAAACGAACCCCGAAAAATCCCAAAAACTGACACAACACTCCTGTTGTTCTATGTTGACACGAGAAAAAATTTGAAAGCAATAAGAGGCAATGGATATCGTTTCGTCCCCAAAGGTGGGACGTTCCCTACCGAAACCATCAGGCTTGTTCTGAGAAGCTCTGGTTTTGTGAGAAGCATATCCCCAAACCTGCCCCAAATGGGACAAAAAAATTACCACGGCATGTTGATGCCGCTCCATGATAGCATGCCAAGTTTCATGAATTTTAGGCGAGCTTTGGATTTACTAGAATTTAAAAACCAGATATCTCAATGTCTGCGGCCGAGTGACTGTGGCAGGGTGTTTGACATTCATTCCCATTTCTTGCATGGGACCTAAGCATGCAACCAAGGACGCAGATTTGAATTTTCAACCAATTTATATGCATTAGAGCATGTGCATGTAGTTCAAATTTGAATTATACACATAAATGCATTGAAAACCCAGTTAATGCATAAAATGTCCAAACAAACCCCGAAAAATCCCAAAAATTGTCACAACACTCCTATTGTTCTATGTTGACACGAGAATTTTTTTGAAAGCAATAAGAGTCAATTGATATTGTTTCATCCCCAAAGGTGGGATGTTCCCTACCGAAACCATCACACTTGTTGTGAGAAGCTCCGGTTTGTGAGCAGCATATCCCCAAACCTAGCCCAAATAGGTCAAAAAATTTACCACGACATGTTGATGCCGCTCCATGATATCATGCCAAGTTTCATGAATTTCGGACGAGCTTTGGGTTTACTAGAATTTAAAAACCAGGTATCTCAATGTTTGCGGCCGAGTAACCGTGGCAGGGTGTTTGACATTCATTCCTATTTCTTGCATGGGACCTAAGCACGCAACCAAGGACACAGATTTGAATTTTCAACCAATTTATAAGCATTAGAGCATGTGCATGTAGTTCAAATTTGAATTATGCAAATAAATGCATTGAAAACTCAGTTAATGCATAAAAATGTCCAAACGAACCGCGAAAAATTGACACAACCCTCCTATTGTTCTATGTTGACACGAGAAAATTTTTGAAAGCAATAAAAGGCAATGGATATCGTTTCATCCCCAAAGGTGGGACGTTCCCTACAGAAACCATCGGGCTTGTTGTGAGAAGCTCTGGTTTGTGAGAAGCATATCCCCAAACCTGTCCCAAATGAGACAAAAAATTACCACAGCATGTTGATGCTGCTCCATGATAGCATGCCAAGTTTCTTGAATTTCAGACGAGCTTTGGATATACTAGAATTTAAAAACCAGGTATCTCAACATTTGCGGTCGAGTAACCGTGGCAGGGTGTTAGACATTCATTCCCATTTCTTGCATGGGACCTAAGCATGCAACAAAGGACATAGATTTGAATTTTCAACCAAGTTATATGCATTAGACCTATGCATGTAGTTCAAATTTGAATTATGCACATGAATGCATAGAAAACTCAGTTAATACCAATTCTTTTACGACACACATATAGTTGCATGTTCACTGCAGATAAAAGGTATAGACATTCAAACACCATCCATTGTCGCCGTGGCCCCATTATGTAATTAAAATCAAGATGAGAAATCAAGTAGATCACACATAGTTTATTATCACCAACCGTGTGAGATGCAGCACAAAATATCCTGGAGCACCGTTAGTGTATAGTACACCTATGGCATACGCGAGAAGGTGTGTCGGCTATAGTCCACAGCCGGCGTCTCAAGCACACTAGCTCGCTCCCCAAATATCATTTCACTATTCAATCGTCGCTAGTGAAAGATGGGCACGTGGACCCGCGTCGTGAGGGCAACTTCGGTGGCCCACACCAGTGAGAAAGCGGCCGTAGCCGCCATCCGCGTGCTAACAAGGTGCATGAGCGTGGCCGCAATCTGCGATCGGGCGGCAAAGGAAGCCCAAACGACCGTTGTTGCTTCTCATGTAGCGGCACCATCATTTGCCTTGGGGAGAGCAACTGCAGAGAGTGGCACAACAGTTGTCTGTTCCGCAACGGCGGCGTTAGCCCTGATGGAGGCCGCCCACGACCATGTCAAGGCCGCCCATGCCCAGCTCCTGGCGGTCACCGCACAAATCGAACGAAGCTTCTCTGACAACGGTTGGCAAACCACGGCCGAAGAGCTGGCAATCTCCGAGAGCATTCGAGCAGCCATCCCTTCCTCCCAGCACACCTTGCAATGGCGGAGGCCGTCCAAGCCCAGATCACGGCCACCCACACCCAGATCGTGGCGGCCTTTTCCAAAGAGATGAAAGACGTGGATGGCGAGATGCTTGCGGAGTATGGTGGGATGGATGCCATGGAACCCCTTCCCTAGGAGACCGTCGGGCGTGAGCTGGACATGGAGGCGGCGGCGGAGATCGACGAGCACCAGCCATAGCAGTACTCTTTGTTTTGTTTGAGCCGGTCTTTAATTTGTTAGAGTAATGTTTAGTTCAGCTAGCTCTGTTTAATTGCTGAACTTGCTCGATTAAGAAGTGTGGGTGTGTTGTAGTCTCCTTTTGTACCCAAATTATGCAATGATGTGGATGACCACTGTAACCAGGGAAATTCAAACCAAAATTTATGACGCTCAAACTCAACACACACAGGTTAAGCTATCTGAATCATTTGTGATGTTCACATATCATACATAGTTCTGAATAAGGGACCGTGTCTGATGACACTTTGCGCGCCAGTTTTTTCGCTGAAGCGATACCAAATCTTCTCCCCGCCCCCTCCCTCTTACCAAAAGCCACATTTCCCCTGTTTCCGCCTTCCTTTCCAAGTTGAAACCTTCACTCCTTGTTTGCAGCACTGCCTCCTCGCCGGCGACCCTCCTTCACGCTGCTCGGCCTCGCCTATCCAGGCAGATAATCCACACCCGACCCCCATCCTCCTCCTCCTTCCACATCCCACATGCCCCAACAGCCGGCGCGAGAACGACACCTTCCACCGAAATCACCGACCCCTCCACCAAATAAGCGCCACCCTAAGCCATGGTGCACGCAGTATAGCCAGGATCTCAAGGAGCATTTGGCAGCGGAGAAGCAAATGCGGCCGCACGCGCGGATGAGGTCGCGATGGCTGCCATTCGTGCTGACCCCCAGATCTTGGAGGAGCACCTTGATAACACACTAGTATAGGGGATCATTTGTAGCCTTTTTTGATAAATAAGAGTGTCGAACCCAAAGAGGAGCTAAAGATAGAACAAATATTCCCTCAAGTTCTATAGACCACCGATACAACTCTACGCACACTATAATGTTTGCTTTACCGGAAATGAGTATGAAACTATTTTGCATGGATAAAACTATGAGTACTTTGCGAGAATAAAACTACGGGTAAATTGCAAGGTAATAAAAGTGGAAATCTTTTGTCAATAAGAAAGTCATTTGTCCTTAGGCAATCGATAACAAGTACCATTAATCATTCTTGCAATTTTATATGAGGGAGAGGCATGAGCTAACATACTTTCTCTACTTGGATCATATGCACCTATGATTGGAACTCTAGCAAGCTTCTGCAACTACTAAAGATCATTAAGGTCGTGAAACCCAACCATAGCATTAAGTATGAAGTCTTCTTAACTCCGCGTTTATGTTTCTGTCACTCTCGCAACACTAACAATAAGCAAACCATGAACATATTGCAACACCCTACAGCGAGGCCCCCTCACGTTTGCACGAGATGGAGGGCACCATAGGACAGCACCATAAATAAAACATACAATCATACCAACCAAGATCATGATTAACCCACAGGACAAAACGGATCTACTCAAACGTCATAGGATAACCATAGATCATTGGGTAATAATATATGGAGTTGAGCACAATGTTTAAGTAGAGATTACAGCGGGGAGAAGAGGTGTTACACCGCTTGCATAGAGGGGGAGAGAGTTGGTGTTGACGGTAGCAAGAATCTTGATGAAGATCATTGTCCCGATCATTGCCCTGGTGGCACTCTGGCACCACCGGAAGCGAGGGGGAGAGAGCCCCCCTCCCTCTTCTTCTTCCTTGGCCTCCTCCCTAGCTGGGAGAAGGGTTTCTCCTCTGGTCCGTGGTCTCCATGGAATGGGAGGGGCGAGAGCCCCTCCGAGATTGGATCTCCCTCTCTGTTCTCTTCTGTTTCGCGTTTCTTAGATCTGGCCGAGAACCATTTCTTATATTCTCAGAGATCCGTAACTCTGATTGCGCTGAGATTTTCACATGATTTTTTTACAGATATAAGCTTCCTTGCGCCCTAAGTAGAGGTCCAACCGACGTACGAAGTGGTCACAACCCACCACCACACGCCAGGGGCATCTGGCGCGCCCTGGTGTATTGTGCCCTATCTGGGCCTCCATTTGTCGTGATTCCAACTCCCAAAAATCACAAATATTCCAAAATAATTCTCCGTAAAATTTCATTGCATTTGGACTTCGTTTGATATGGATACTCTGTGATACAAAAAACATGCAGAAAACAAGAGCTGACACATGGCACTGGATCAATAGGTTAGTCCAATAAATCATATAAAAAGTTGCCAAAAGTATGTAAAACTTGTATAATATTGGCATGAAACAATAAAAAATTATAGATACTACAGAGACTTATCAGCATCCCCAAGCTTAATTGCTGCTCGTCCTCGAGTAGGTAAATGATAAAAAGATAATTTTTGATGTGGAATGCTACCTAACATAAACTTGATCATATATCTAATCATGGCATGAATATTAAGACATAAGTGATTCAAAACAATAGTCTATAATTTGACATAATGATATCAATACTCAGGCATCCCAACAAACAATCATGTCTTTCAAAATATCAATGCTAAAGAAAGCTATCCCTACAAAATCATATAGTCTTGTCACGCTTTGTCTTCTTAACACAAAGTATTTATTATGTACAACCCCGATGACCAGCCGAGGAATTGGTTCATACTTTTTAACGCGCTTCAGATTTTTCAACTCTCACGCAATACATGAGCTCAAGCAATGGATATAGCACTATGGGTGGAATAGAGTATAATGATAGGGGTAAATATAAAGAAGACAAAAGGTAGAAAGTCTCACATCGATGCGGCTAACGAACAGGCTATGGAGATGCCCATCAATTGATATCAACGTGAGGAGTAGGGATTGCCATGCAACGAATGCACTAAGAGCTATAAGTGTATGAAAGCTCAATATGAAAACTAAGTGGGTGTGCATCTAATCCTATAATGAAAAATTCCCACTAGTATATGAAAGTGACAACATAGGAGACTCTTCATATGAAAAACATGATGCTACTTTGAAGCACAAGTGTGGTAAAGGATACTAACAATGCCCCTTCTCTCTTTGTTTATTTTTTTTATTTTTTTAATTTCTTTTATTTATTTTTATTTTTCTTCTTTTTTTCTTTTTATAAATTTTTCTCTCTCATTGTCCAGTATCTCATCCCGACTTGTGGGGGTATCCTAGTCTCCATCATCCTTTCCTCACTGGGGCACTGCTCTAAAAATGAATAATGATGATCATCACACTTCTATTTACTTATAACTGAAAAGAAATAAAAATTACAACTCGATACCTATGACAAAATATGATTCTATATGAATGCCGCTGGCAATGATCTAGCGTAACATGTATGAAAAATGATGAACGGTGGCTAAGACACAAATACTATGCCAGCTATATGATCATGCAAAGCAATACGACAATGAATGCTCAAGTCATCAAACGGAAGCGGTGGAAGTTGCATGGCAATATTGCAACGCCCTCGATGCGGCTATATCTCCCACGTGTCGAAGCACGACTTAGAGGCATAACCGCATTGAAAGAAATGTCGCAAGTGAGGTAATCTTGACACAACCCATGTAATACATAAGGGAAAGAGATACATAGTTGGCTTATAATCGCCACTTCACACAATTACATGAATAAAGCTTTACATCATCCAGATACACACAAGGTCTGACTACAGAACCAAAATAAAAGAAGACTACCCCAAATGCTACACAGATCCCCGATCGACCCAACTGGGCTCCACTACTGATCAACTGGAAAACGGAACAACATAAAGAACACGATCTTCATAGAGCTCCTCCTTGAGCTTGGTTGCGTCATCTGCATGGTTAAACAGCACCTGCAAGCTGGTTTTGGAAGTATCTGTGAGTCACGGGGACTCAGCAATCTCACACCCTCGCGATCAAGACTATTTAAGCTTATAGGTAGGGTAAAAGTATGAGGTGGAGCTGCAGCAAGCGACTAGCATATATGGTGGCTAACATACGCAAATGAGAGCGAGAAGAGAAGGCAAAGGCACGGTCGAGAAACTATGCTCAAGAAGTGATCCTAGAACAACCTACGTCAAGCATAACTCCAACACGGTGTTCACTTCCCGGACTCCGCCAAGAAGAGACCATCACGGTAACACACGCGGTTGATGTATTTTAATTAAGATCAACTTCAGTTTTTCTACAGCCGGACATTAACAAATTCCCATCTGCCCATAACCGCGGGCACGACTTTCAAAAGTTCAAATCCCTGCAGGGGAGTCCCAACTTAGCCCATCACAAGCTCTCACAGTCAACGAAGGATAAACCTTCTCCCGAGACATTCCGATCAGACTCGGCATCCCGGTTCTACAAGACAATTTCGACAAGGTAAAACAAATCCAGCAACACCGCCCGAATGTGCCGACAAATCCCGACAGGAGCTGCACATATCTCGTTCTCAGGGCACACTCAGATGAGACTAGCTATGAGTAAAACTAACCCTCAAGTTTCCCTGAGGTGGCCCCGCAGGCAGCTCAGCTCGGACCAACACTCAGAGGAGCACTGGCCCGGGGGGGTTAAAATAATGAGGACCCTTGAGTCCGCGAAACCCAAGGGGAAAAGAGGCTATGTGGCAAATGGTAAAACCAAAGTTGGGCATTGCTGGAAGAGTTTTATTCAAGGCGAACTGTCAAGGGGTTCCCATTATCACCCAACCGCGTAAGGGACGCAAAATCTGGGAACATAACACCGATATGACGGAAACTAGGGCGGCAAGAGTGGAACAAAACACTAGGCAAAAGGCCGAGCCTTCCACCCTTTACCAAGTATATAGATGCATTAATTAAATAAGAGATATTGTGATCTCCCAACAAGTAAACATGTTCCAACAAGGAACAACATCTCCATGTTGCAACAACGAACAAACTTCATCTTCACCTGCAACTAACAACGCTATAAGAGGGGCTGAGCAAAGCGGTAACATAGCCAATCAACGGTTTGCTAGGACCAGGTGGGTTAGAGGCTTGGTTCAACAATATGGGAGGCAAGATAAGCAAGTGGTAGGTATCGCAGCATAGGCATAGCAAAAGAGCGAGCATCTAGCAAGCAAAGATAGAAGTGATTTCGAGGGTATGATCATCTTGCCTGAAATGCCGCAAGGAAGAAGAACGAGTCCATGAAGAAGACAAACGGACGAAGTCGAACAAATCCTCACAACACGACGTTACCGGATTACCGAGAAGAAGTACAACGGAAAGAAAGCAAACAACATAGTAAACAACCACTACAACAACATGGCATGATGCACAACAAGTATGATGCATGTCCGGTTTAATGAAGCATGGCATGGCAAAGTGCAACAAATAATACTACAAATTAAGTGGAGCTCAATATGCATCGGGATGCATATTGACGAAACACCACGTCAATTATTTAGTTCGATCTTGTTTATGTACCCAACAAAATTAAATGTTGTCAACCATAGCAAGGGGTGAAGCATAAGTAAACTAACTATCTAGTCAAGTTTAAATGAGGCCGGAAATAACAAACAACAATTCCGGAAACTCCTCATGTGCATATTTTAAGGTTTGGTACTATTCTGCCCTAAACCATGTTTTAGAGTTGTTAAACATGCAAAGTAATGCCACCATGTTAAACTAGGCATTTTCCTACCCCATTTACATATAAAGTTTATTAAATTC
The DNA here is from genome assembly GCF_003073215.2 of Triticum urartu. NCBI lineage: Eukaryota > Viridiplantae > Streptophyta > Magnoliopsida > Poales > Poaceae > Triticum > Triticum urartu. The sequence continues at coordinate 236,531,309 of NC_053024.1, forward strand.
CGAGTTACGGTTAAATAGTTATGAATCAAATCATTTTAACATGACATAGGGGCAAATTTAACCAAACAGCATTTTAAACATTTTAAACATAGATGAAAGTGACAAATTATGAAACTAGATTAAAAACTAAGCATATTTTATATATAATTCATTTTAATCCGATGCACAAATTGTGAGTTATTATATGCATGTTGTGCAAGGGGTTTTCTATAAATCTGCAAACTCCTGGATAAATAGATAAATCACTCCGCGGAAAAAAAACATGAGTCAGGCCAAAACTGGCCCAAACTGGGCTCTACAGGAGCAACCGAAGATGGGCTTCCTCACATTGGGCTTCACAGAGCCGGTCCTTGCTGGAGAGGCTGCTCACATGGGCCAAGGCCCGTCTAGTGGAGAGGTAGGCCGGCCTTGGTGGTGCTGGGCTTGGAGGCGGTCCGCTAGGCCTCAGGTGGTGGATGGGAGGCAGGCTGACGCAGCGGCTCGGGTCAACGCGAGCAGCTGGACTCCTCATTCGTTGCAGGGGAAAACAGGGCGATGGCGCTGCTGGACAGCGGCGAGGCGGGGAACTCCGGCAAGAAGACGGGGATGGAGCAGACGGGCGAATTCGGCCTTGCTGGATACCAATCTAGCCGGAGGAAGGGTCGAGCTTGGCCAACGGGAGCGGGACATGGTGCTGGGACTTGGCGGGGAGACGGCATCCTGGGACTTGGGCGGCTCGATGAAAAGGAGTAGCAGCGGACAGGCGCGGCTCCTGCAGAGGCTCCGGCGACGCTGGTAGTGGCCCGAGGAACCAGATCCGGGCAGCGAGATCCTCGAGACCCACTGGATCGAGTCGGAGGGCAGGCAGAGGTCGCAGGCGAGGCAGAGCTCTTGCTGGATGGCGCCATGGTCGCTGCCTGAGTTCCTGGACAGAGAGAGTGGAAATGAGAGAGGAGGAGGAGCACGGGAAGGAGGAAGAATGACAGGGAGGAGGCGACGCTCATCTGGTGGCTGCTGGTTCGCTCGCCGGCGCGGAGGTTGGCGGTGACGCGGGGTCGACGGGCTCCTCCCCTCGATCCAATTGAGAGCGAGGGAGCAGGGAGGAGCATGAGAGGAGCTCGGGGGGGTGATGCTCTCCCTGGATCAGACGCGAGCGGCTGCAGGGCGCTCGGAGATCGATGGAGGGAGGTGGATCGATGGATTGGTCCGGTGGGGAAAACTAGGTGGAGCTCTGGCTGGCTATGAGGTGGATCTGGGAAGATCCCGAGGGGAATGGTGAGTGGGTGGCGGCGGCGCGATGGGACAAGGGAGAGGATTTTTAGGGTTAGGCTAGAGTTGATCTATATATAGCAAAAGGCTAAGTTTAGGGGCATCTGGATCCTCTGATCTTAATCAGACGGTCTCGGATAAACAGGCTAGGGAGATCAAATAAGAAAACGCAAACGTTTTTTAGACGTTTGGGGATGATCCGGATCCAACGGTGACGACTGCCCGGGTCGGGTCCGGGACAATTTTCGGACACGCGCGAGGAGGGCCGCGGGCTGACAAGTGAGTTTAGGTAGGGCCTGATGGTGAGTGGTAGTGAGCTGTGTAGACGGTCTCGAGCTGAGAGAAGAGAAGAGAGGGAGGCCCGGCGACTGTTTCCGGAGACCGAAAACGTCCGACGTTAGACCGACTACTATTGCCGCTATAATTTAACGTTTGGGCTATCAAACGAACTCCGAATGCGATGAAACTTGACAGGCGGTCTATATACACTAAAATAAGACCACACGCCAACTTTCAACCCATTCCGAGAACATTTTCCGGCCACTTAAAAAATAGTATTTTGGACATGCCGCGGGCGCGTGCAACTGTGGTTGAACTCGAAACGGACAACGGACGGAACTGGGGAACCCAGATGGATGCAAGTTTTGAAAACATGCAGATGCAATGCGGATGATAACATGGCAAGATGCAACACGCAAGCAACTGAGAAGGCAATAACAGCGAATAACTGGAGGACACCTGGCACATCAGTCTCGGGGCGTTACAAATATATCTCAGAATGGCCATGGAAAAGCCATAATAGGTAGGTATGGTGGTTGTTTTGAGTAAGATATAATAAGCTTATGTGTGATAGAGCATATCATATCACGGGGTTTGGATGCACCTGTGAAGTTTGCACCACGTCTCGATGTGAGAAAGGGCAATGCACAGTACCGTAGAGGCTAGCAAATTGCGGAAAGGTAAGAGTGTGTATAATACATGTACCCACATTAGTCATAAAGAACTCATATACTTATTGCAAAAGTTTATTAGCCCTCGAAGAAAAGTATTACTACGCATGCCCCTAGGGGAATAGATTGGTAGGAAAAGACCATCGCTCATCCCCGACCGCCACTCATAAGGAGGACAATCAATAATAAATCATGCTCGAACATCACAGCATAACGAGAGACTATACATGCATGCTTCGGGAATCACAAACCTTAACACCAATATTCCTACTAACCACAACCGTTTACTAGTACCTCCCACATATTATCATCTCTATACCGCAAAACTATTGCAAGGAATCAAACATATCATATTCAGTGATCCATAAGTTTTATTTAGGATTTTATGACTAACCATACAATTGACCAATTCTTGTTGGCTCCCTGAATATATCTAAGTGAAGCATGAGAGCTTAATTCTTTGTACAAAATACCATGCTCTAATAAATATAAGTGAAGCAAAAGAGCATTCTACAAATAACGGTTTTCTATGTGAAGAGAAACATGCAATCCAAACTTCAAATGATATAAGTGAAGTACATGAAGCATTCTATAAAGCCATACTCAAAAGATATAAGTGAAGTGTAATGAGAATTCCATAAATCAACCATGGACTATCTCATACCAGCATGGTTCTGAAAATAAAAATGAAAAGCAAAAGACGCTCCAAGTGCACATATCACATGAACGAAACGAAACTGCAAACATACCGATACTTGTTGAAGAAAGATGGGATGCCTTCTGGGGCATCCCCAAGCTTAGACGCTTGAGTCTCCTTGAATATTTACTTGGGGTGCCTTGGTCATCCCCAAGCTTGAGCTCTTGCCTCTCCTTCTCCTCATATCGATACCTCCTCGATCTTTCATCACTTCATCCACACAAAACTAAACAGAAAGTTCGGTAAGATCCATTAGTATAATAAAGCAAATCACTACTCTAAGTACTGTTGCAAACCAATTCATATTTTGTTTTTGCATTGTAGCTACTGTAATATAAATTTTTCATGCCTTATGCCACCGATAAAAATCGATAGTTTCATCAGAACGAGCAAAATAATGCATCAAAAACCGAATCTGTCTTAAACAGGACAGTCTGTAGTAATCTGAACATTGACCATACCTCTGGTACTCCAAAAATTCTGAAAAACTTAGGAATAATAAACATTTTGTATAGAATGACAGCGCAAAAATTTTCAGAACCATTTGACGTTCCAGTAAAAAATGTAAAATCGATCACTACAGACAAAGTTTCTGTTTTGCACCGCACAAACCAACAAGCAATCTAAACATCCTAAAGGAAAACTTTGGCACATTATTTTTATAATACAACGGAATTGTACAAGGGGATAATTATTTTTATTGAAAAGTTTCTGTAATTAAGATTCACAAAGTTTCTGTGAGCATGAACAAAGTTCAAGGACGTCCCCCACTTTCACAATGCTCGTCTATCTCACTTTCACTTTTCTTTTTGTGAAATTTTAAGTTCCCCTCTATATTTTTTTGTTTTTAAACTATATAAAAGCACTTAACAGAAATAAATGACACTCTAAAACTTCCGGGTTGTCTCCCTGGTGGCGCTTTCTTTAAAGCCATTAAGCTAGGCATAAAGTGCTCAAGTAATGAATCCACCCGGATCCCAAAGTATATCAAAGCCAATTTGAATTAACAATGATTTGGAATTTAGTAGTGAGCACAAAGCAACATATATCAAGCAATTATGAAGTCTAACTCTCTTCCTATACATCGGCATGTCATACAAGAACAATTCATGCACATCAAGTAAAGGCCAATACATAGCATAAGCAGTTTCTTGCAATTTTATCGTCTTGGAAACATAAATAGGTGGAGATGTAGTTCCTATCTCATAATAATTGCAAGTAGGAGCAGCAAGCACATGTATATTACATTCATCAAAATTATAATGTGGAACGATAAAAGGCAACCCATCAATATAATCCTTAACAAGAGCAAACTTCTCCGATATAGTGTAGTTGGGAGAATTCAAAAAGATAATAGGACTATCATGTGTGGGTGCAATAGCAGCAATTTCATGTTTAACATAAGCAACAATAGAAAGTTCTTCTCCATAAGCATCATTCATATTGGCATCTTGGCCACAAGCATAGCAAGCATCATCAAAAAGGGATATTTCAAATGAATCAACGGGATCATAGCAATTATCATGGCATTCATCCTTCGGTAAGAACGAAGGGGCATTAAACAATGTATGAGTTGGAGGGTTACTCTCATTAGAAGACGGGCACGGGTGATCAATCTGGTCTTCCTTCGCTTGTTCTTCGCTCTCCTCGTCATCTTTTTCATCCAATGAGCTCATAGTTTCATCAATTCCTTCTTCCATAGACACCTGCAAAATATTAGTCTCTTCTTGCACAGCGGAGAATTTCTCAATAAATGCATCAATATCGCAATTGTATTTATCATTATTATAGCAATATTTAATGATAGCAAGATTTTTAGGTCTATAAACTAAATCATCAAAATCTTCAAACTTTTTAAACAAAGATTCAATTTCACATGCACCCTTAAAAGCAACAAATTCTTCTATTTGTTCCACATCATAATAATCATATATATGTGTAGCATAAGTAGCCAAGGTTTCATTATCATTAAATTCACATGAAAAGGGAAGATGTGGAGCATTCATCCTCGAGAAACAAGTATAATCATATCTCAAGCATAGCTCCCAAGCATACCGATGCAACATATGAATTTGATCCCATAACAATTTCCCTTTATGAGTCAAGCGATAATCCCTAAAGTATTCACGTTGATCGAACGTTACTCCCATTATATAGTTGAATGGGGTTTTCTCAGGATTATCAAAGTAGTGCATAATATCTTTTAGATAATGAGCATCGAGGGTTTTAGGAGGTTCCCCATCTCCATGAGTAGCAAGTTCCACTAATTGTTTTGGTGTTTCGTGTTCCATATCCATAACTAAAGATAGAGAACAACTTAGAACTGGAAATAAAAACTACTTAGTGATAAAGCAAACAAGCACACATGAGAATATTCACCCCATGCTATTGTTCCCCGGCAACGATGCCAGAAAAAGGTCTTGATAACCCACAAGTATAGGGGATCGTTTGTAGCCTTTTTCGATAAATAAGAGTGTCGAACCTAATGAGGAGCTAAAGGTAGAATAAATATTTCATCAAGTTCTATCGACCCCCGATACAACTCTATGCACACTTTAACGTTTGCTTTACCGGAAACGAGTATGAAAATATTTTGCAAGGATAAAACTACGAATACTTTGTGAGAATAAAACTACAGATAAATGGTAAGGTAATAAAAGTGGAAAGATTTTGTCAATAAGAAAATCAATTGTCCTTTGGCAATCGATAACAAGCACCGGTAATCATTCTTGCAATTTTATATGAGGGAGAGGCATGAGCTAACATACTTTATCTACTTGGATCATATGCACTTATGATTGGAACTCTAGCAAGCATCCGCAACTACTAAAGATCATTAAGGTCGTGAAACCCAACCATAGCATTAAGTATCAAGTCTTCTTTACTCCCATACGTCATAGCCCACCTATCCGCGTTTAAGTTTCTGTCACTCTCGCAACACTGACAATAAGCAAACCATGAACATATTGCAACACCCTACAGCGAGGGCCCCTCATGTTTGCGCGAGACGGAGGGCATCGTAGGACAGCACCATAAATAAAATATACAATCATACGAACAAAGATCACCATTAACCCATAGGACAAAACGGATCTACTCAAACATCATAGTATAACCATAGATCATTGGGAAATGATATATGGAGTTGAGCACCACGTTTAAGTAAAGCTTACAGCGGGGAGAAGAGGTGTTACACCTGTAACGCCCTCGATGCGGCTATAGCTCCCACGTGTCGAGGCACGACTTAGAGACATAACCGCATTGAAAGCAATGTCGCAAGTCAGGCAATCATTACAACATCCCATGTAATACATAATAAAAGGGGGGGATAACATAGTTGGCTTACACTCGCCACGTCACATCAGAGTACATAAATAACATCCATCAAACAATCACTCATGGCCCGACTACGGCGCCAAAATGGAAAAGAACCCAACATGCGACAAGGCCCTGAATCAAACCCCAACTAGGCACCACTACTGATCATCGGTAAAGGAAACATAATAACGCTGAGAGTCCTCGTCGAACTCCCACTTGAGCTCGTACTCGTCACCTGGAGCGGAATCATCTGGACCTGCATCTGGAATTATAGTATCTGTGAGCCACAGGGACTCAGCAATCTCGCACCCTCGCGATCAAGACTATTTAAGCTTATAGGAATGGATAAGGCAGATATATGTGGAGCTGCAGCAAGCGACTAGCATATGTGGTGGCTATCTTATTCGCAAGAGAGAGCGAGAAGAGGAGGCAAAGCACGAGCGAGAATCTAGAAGGACAACCTGCGCAAGCATTACTCCGACACCGTGTCCGCTTCCCGGACTCCGCCAGAAAGGGGCCATCACGGTAACACACGCGTTTGATTCATTTTAATTAAGTTTAGTTAAAGTTATCTACAACCGGACATTAACAAATTCCCATCTGCCCATAACCGCGGGCACGGCTTTCGAAAGATCAATCCCTGCAGGGGAGTCCCAACTTAGCCCATGACAAGCTCTCACGGTCAACGAAGGAATAGACCTCCACCCGAGACACACCGATCAGACTCGGTAACCCGGTACAACAAGACAATTCGACAGGTTAAAACAAGACCAGCAACACCGCCCGAATGTGCCGACAAATCCCGATAGGAGATGCACATATCTCTTTCTCAGGGCACACTCAGATGAGCAAGACGACGGGTAGGCCAGCCCAGAGTTGCCCCTGGTAGCCCCGGACATCGCTCGGTTGGACCAACACTCAGAGGAGCACTGGCCCGGGGGGGGGGGTTAAAATAAGATGACCCTTGAGTCTGCAGAACCCAAGGGAAAGAAAAGGCTAGGTGGCAAATGGTAAAACCAAGGTTGGGCATTGCTGGACAAGCTTTAATCAAGGCGAAATATCAAGGGGTTCCCATTATAACCCAACCGCGTAAGGAACGCAAAAATCCGGGAACATAACACCGATATGACGGAAACTATGGCGGCAAGAGTGGAACAAAACACTAGGCGAGAGGCCGAGCCTTCCACCCTTTACCAAGTATATAGATGCATTAAGATAACATGGCAATATAATGATATCCCCAACAAGTAAATAAATGATGTTCCAACAAGGAACGGCTCCAATCTTCACCTGCAACTAGCAACGCTATAAGAAGGGCTGAGCAAAGCGGTAACATAGCCAAACAACGGTTTGCTAGGTCAAGGTGGGTTAGAGGTTTGACATGGCAATTGGGAGGCTGACAAGCAAAAGGTAGGCATCGTAGCATTGGCAAAGCAAGAGCGAGCAAACTAGCATAGCAAAGATAATAGTGATTTCGAGGGTATGATCATCTTGCCTGCACAGTTGTCAGAGTTGACTGGATCCTCACAAGCAAACTCAATGTGCTCCTCGGCAGCGAACTCATCTCCCGGCTCTATCCAACAAGACAAACAAGCAACAAGGATACAATCAACCACGTGCAAGACCAAGCAATATGATGAAAAGATGATATGCTATGCGGGATGTGATGCGACATGCAAAATGCAAGATATGATAGGAAAGGCATGAACCTGGCCTCAACTTAGAATTCCAAGGGTGCCACTGGATAGAGGGGATGAAATCGCTTGAAAACGATATAAAGATCATTGGAATCGGAGATACGGTTTGGAAATGGCAAGCGTTTTAAGATATGACACCGGTCTGCGATTTACAGCAAGTAGGCATCTAAATGCAACGAAATGAACATGTTACAGCCACCAAACATGACAAAAAAATGTATGGCAGGGATGCCCACAATATGCTTAACAAAAGACTAGCACTGAGCCACGGCCAAATCATCCATTAAGAGGTTCAAACAAGCATGGAAAAAACGCAAATGCAAAACAGATTCCAGACTTAGTGAAATTAACACTTGTCTGAAATTTCAGATCACGATGCTCTCTTCGGAGCAGCAAAACAACATGATACATGACCTGAACATGAAAAGTAAGAACATGGGATGGAGCTACTCAACAAGCTAAACAGAAGTCCCAAAGTTACCTGGGGCCAAAAGGGATCACAAAATATGTTAACGGGCACACGAACATAGCTAAAACACAATCAGTTTTCAGACTTAGTGAAAACTGAGACATGCTGAAATATAACTCACGAAGGCATGTAAACGAGCTCGATGCACTCACCATGGTGAAAGTCACAGCAAGGCAAGCATACATCCATTAATAAGGCACAAAATACAAGATAGACATGGCAAGAACAATGGCATAACATGCACGGATCAACTACAATAACTCCGGCAAAATCGCAAACAAGTTGACAATCTGCCGAGATTCACCACGAAGCAAAAGTTGAGCTCGATTGAGTCAACCCAGAGCACTCCACATATTCAAACAAAGACATGGATGGATAGAGAATAATATGAGTAACAAAAGTCCCTTACTGATCATCCTCAAAAGAGGCACGGATCATTAGGAAACAGGCTGAACATATGGCATCATGAACTAAAATATCCCAGACTTAGTGAAAACAACTAAGTCCCTGAAAACAGATTTGTCGGGTGCCTCACTTTTCAAGCTTGCACAAGTCACCACACCCATCCTAAAAATGCATGGGTTGAACCTCTGGAAAGAAGACAAAATGCTTAACAAAACATGTGAAGGACTCACAGACATAGCATGCACACAATAATCATGGCAAAAATGACAAAAGTCTAAGATGAACTAGCAGATCTGACAATTAACTCACGAAGCCTCCTTCTAACAGCATTTTGGGCACCAATATGAACTCAAATGAAAATGATGCAATGGAATGAAATGATGTACTCGTCGAGGCGAACATTTTGATATATCATATGCCCAAATCAGAGCTACGGATGTAAAGTTACGGGCGGTCAAAGTAGGCATAAAAATTAGGGGGGAGAAGAGGGAAGTCAACCCAGATCTAGGGTTTCGGCACTGTTCACGGGCGCGCGAACCGAGGATGGCCGGGATCTCGCCGGAGTCTCGCCGTAGAGGAGGAGGCACCGCGGAGGAGGAGGGGGCCGGCCGGACCGGGGCGGCGACGGCGGCGTGGCCGTGCGGCGGCGGCGTCCGAGGCGGGGCCGGGCGTGGTGGCGCCGGTCTTCACGGGCGGCGGCGACCTCCGGCTGGGGCGGCGGCGGTGCCCGCGGCGGCGGCAGCGGCCGGCCGGGAAGAGGACGGCGGCGGGGCGCGGGACGAAGGGCGGCGGCGGATCGGGCTCGCGGGGGCCCCTCCTGGGCCTCCCGGGCCGGCGGCGGGGATGTGGGCGCGGCCCACGTGGCGGCGCGTGAGTGGACAAGGGGCGGCGGCGGACGCTGTCCGGTCCGATCCGGACACGTCCGTCGGTGGCGGGGGTTGATCTGTTTTTTTTTAACTAGGGTTTCGGACGGGGGAAGAAGAGATCCGAATGGAGGGGGTATTTATAGACATAGAGGGAGCTAGGAGAGTCCAAATGAGGTGCGGTTTTCGGCCACGCGATCGTGATCGAACGCTCTAGGACATGGAGCAGAGTTTGGTGGGTTTTGGGCCAAATTTGGGAGATGTTGGGCTGCAACACACACGAGGCCTTTTCGGTCCCTCGGTTAACCGTTGGAGTATCAAACGAAGTCCAAATGGTACGAAACTTGACAGGCGGTCTACCGGTAGTAAACCAAGGCCGCATGACAAGTCTCGGTCCAATCCGGAAATGTTTAATCCCCACACACGAAAGAAAGCTAGAAATGACCACCGGAGAAGAACGAAGCGCCGGAATGCAGAACGGACAACGGGAAAAATGCTCGAATGCATGAGACAAACACGTATGCGAATGCAATGCACATGATGACATGATATGAGATGCATGAAAACGAAAACAACACACGGAGACAGAACCCGAAGCCGAGGAAATAAATATAACTTAACGCCGGAAACGGCAAGAGTTGGAGTACAAATAGGGAAAGTTACATCTGGGCGTTACAACACTCCACCACTACGAAAAGATCTCGTCCCGAGATCTAGGACTGAAAGAACTCCGGGAACTCAGAACGGAGGTGATCCTCGTGTTCCCAGGTAGCTTCACGGTCGGAATGGTGAGACCACCTGACTTTGAGAAATTTGATTGACTTGTTGCGAGTCTTACGTTCAGTCTCTTCAAGAATAGCAACTGGGTGCTCACGATAGGAGAGATCTTCTTGGAGCTCAATGTCCTCGAAGTTGACGGTGCGGTCAGGAGTCTTGAAGCACTTTCGAAGCTGAGAGACGTGGAACACATCATGAACATTTGCAAAGTTTGAAGGAAGCTCGAGTTGATAGGCGAGGTCGCCTCTCTTGCTGACAATCTTGAAAGGTCCCACGTATCAAGGGGCAAGCTTCCCTTTGATACCGAAGCGACGAGTACCTTTCATAGGAGAGACACGGAGGTAAACATGATCTCCGATCTCGAAAGCCAAATCACGGTGCTTACTATCATAGTAGCTCTTCTGACGGGATTGGGCTACTTTGATGTTATCACGAATGACTTTGCACATTTCTTCTGCTTCTGTGATTAAGTCATTACCCAGCAGCTGACGTTCACCGGTTTCAGACCAGTTGAGAGGGGTACGGCACTTCCTGCCATACAGAATTTCAAATGGGGCCTTGCCCGAACTTGCTTGAAAACTGTTGTTGTATGAGAATTCAGCATAAGGAAGACAATCCTCCCACTTCATGCCGAAAGAGATCACACAAGCCCTGAGCATATCTTCAAGAATTTTTTTGACACGCTCGACTTGACCGCTTGTTTGAGGATGGAAAGCAGTGCTGAAGCGGATGTTAGTGCCCATGGCCTTCTGGAAAGAATCCCAAAACCTCGAGGTAAAGATGCTGCCACGGTCTGAAGATATCACTTGAGGAATACCGTGCAGAGAGACAATGCGAGAGGTATAGAGTTCCGCCAATTGAGCTGCAGTGATTGACTCTTTGATAGGCAGAAAATGAGCCACTTTGGTGAGCTTGTCGATGATAACAAATATAGCATCATTGCCACGCTTGGACTTTGGAAACCCAGTCACGAAGTCCATTTCAATGTGGTCAAACTTCCATTCTGGAATGGCAAGAGGTTGGAGGAGACCAGCTGGCCTTTGGTGTTCTGCCTTCACTCTTCTGCAGACATCACATTCATTCACGAATTGAGCGATCTCGCGCTTCATTCGAGTCCACCAATAAGCTTGCTTGAGGTCCTGATACATCTTCGTGCTCCCAGGGTGGATGGAGAGGAGAGAATTGTGAGCCTCGTTCATGATCACTTTACGAAGTTCACCTTTGGGAACAACAATACGATCCTTGAAGAAGAGAGTGTCCTTGTCATCAAGGCGGTAGCACTTGTACTTGGACTGACTCTTGCAATCCCAATCTTCACCTTTTTCACCATAGCATCAAGAAGTTGGGCTTGGCGAATCTGGTCTTCTAAGGTAGGAGAGACTTGAAGGTTGGCGAGGAAACCTTGAGGAACAACTTGCAGATTCAGCTTGCGGAAAGCTTCACAAAGCTCGGGTTGATAAGTCTTGAGAATCAGACTGTTGCAGTAGGCATTTCTGCTCAAAGCGTCAGCAATCACATTGGCCTTGCCTGGACTATACTCAATACTCGGATTATACTCTTGAATCATTTCGACCCATCGAGTTTGCCTTAGGTTGAGATTAGGCTGAGTGAAGATGTACTTGAGACTCTTGTGATCAGTGAAAATGTCCACTTTTCTTCCCAATAGAAGATGTCTCCAAGTCAAAAGAGCATGCACAACTGCCGCCAACTCAAGATCATGAGTGGGGTAGTTCTTCTCATTAGGATTCAACTGGCGAGATGTATAAGCAACAACTTTCTTCTCTTGCATCAAAACTGCGCCAAGACCTTGGAGAGAGGCATCACAAAAGACCTCGTACGGCTTGGATTCATCAGGCGGAGTCAGAACTGGAGCAGTGATCAACTTCTCTTTCAAAGTGTTGAAAGCAATATCACACTCTGGAGACCAAACATACTTGACATGCTTCTGAAGAAGATTTGAGAGAGGCTTCGCGATCTTGGAAAAGTTTTCAACGAATCTTCGGCAATAGCTTGCAAGACCGAGAAAACTGCGGAGTTGCTTCACATTCTGAGGAGGTTCCCAATTCACAATTGCGGATACCTTCTCGGGATTCACGGAAATGCCCTTGGCAGAGATGATATGACCAAGATAAAGAACCTCATCGAGCCAAAATTCACACTTGGAGAACTTGGCGTAGAACTGATGTTCCCTGAGCTTATCAAGAACCAAACGCAAGTGCTTGGCATGATCTTCCTTGTTCTTGGAGAAAACCAGAATGTCATCGAGATAGACCAAAACGAAGTCATTGGTGTAGGCGTTGAAGATGAAGTTCATCATGCGAGAGAACGTCGGAGGAGCATTGGCGAGGCCAAAAGACATGACAGTGTATTCATATGAACCAAAGCTTGTTCTGAATGCTGTCTTGGGAATATCTTCTTCACGAATGCGAATCTGGTGATAACCCATACGGAGATCAAGCTTGGAGAATACTTGGGCACCTTTGAGTTGTTCGAACAGCTCATTGATGTTAGGAAGTGGGTATTTGTTCTTGATGGTCTGCTTGTTCACTGGACGGTAATCAACACAAAGTCGGTCCATTCCATCCTTCTTCTTCACAAAAAGAACACCACAACCCCACGGAGAAGTGCTAGGCCGGATGAGACCCAATCTTTCTTGCTCATCGAGTTGCTTCTTCAACTCCTTCAATTCTTCAGGTCCGAGCTTGTAAGGGCGTTTGCACACAGGTTCCGTGCCAGGCTCAAGTTCAATAACAAATTCAACTGGCCGGTGCGGAGGCATTCCTGGGAGCTCTTCTGGAAAGACGTCTTGATATTCGCAAACGACTGGAATTTGCGAGATGGCATCCAATTCACCCTTCTCATTGAGAGAAAACAGACGAATGGTATTATCCCGAGCGGCAAAGATAATTGCATCCTCAGACGAATGAGTCAATAGAATCTGCCTGGCTGCACAATCAAGATGTGCCTTGTGCTTAGAAAGCCAATCCATCCCGAGAATAAGATCAATATCCGAGTTACCAAGCACCATAGGAGAAGATAGAAACTTGTAGTCACCCAATGTGATAGAAACATCCGGAGCCATCATTTTTGTGTTCATGAACAAACCCGGAGAAGAAACCGCTATCGGCTTAGGCAAATCAATAGTATGAACATCATGCATGGATGCAAAAGGCTTCGACAAAAATGATAAAGATGCACCAGTATCAAAAAGAACTCTTGCGGAAATGTCATTAACAGGAAGGTTACCCATGATCACATCTGGTGATTCCTCTGCCTGAGCTGCATTCAGCAAGTTGACCTTGGCAGACTTGGGGTTATGCTTGACCACAGCTGTACTTGCCGATCTCACAGGAGGAGGAGGAGGAAGACGCCTCTGGTTGAAACACTTGTTGGCATAGTGACCCTTCTGTTGGCACTTGTTGCACGTGACCTCTGAAAGCGGACGGTGATACGGAGCACTCGATCTTGGAGCTTGAGACGAAGTCTTGTTCTGAAAGCCTGGGTTGGGTGGGTGGGAAGAACCACTGCCACCTTTGCTCTTCTGCTGATACGGCTGACGGAACGGAGGAGGAGGAAGCCTGAACTTCTGCTGCTTGGCCACTTGAGTAGAGGAAGAAGGAGTAACATCTCTGACTCGCTTCCTGGAAGCATCACACCTCAACTGAGCAGCCTCTTGCTTCAGTGCCATGTTGTAGAACTCATCGTATCTCAAGGGCTCGAAGAGAACAAGAGCGAGCTGAATATCTTCCCTGAGACCACCCCTGAACTGATATATCATGCTCTTCTCATCAGGCACGTCCTGCTTGGCAAAGCGGGCAAGCTTCTGGAACAATTTGTTGTAGTCATAGACAGACAAAGAGCCTTGCTTCAGATTGCGGAATTCCTCACGCTTGCTTTCAACCACGCTCTGCGGAATGTGATGAGCTCGGAAATCTCGACGGAAATCATCCCAAGTGATAACACGTCCACCTCTGGAATCCTTGTACTGCTGGAACCATTCTGCAGCTTGATCTTTGAGTTGGAAGGAAGCGAACTTGACAAAGTCCTCAGGTCTGACATTACTGCACTCGAAATGCTTACACAGATCCACAAGCCAATCGTCAGCATCGGTTGCCTCAACACAATTACTGAAAGTCTTTGGCCCGTTAGCAAGGAACTGGTTGAGTGTAGCAAAGTGACTCTGATTGCTGCCTTGATTCCCTTGACTGCCTTGATTGCGCTCTTGAAGAATTTGCATGATCAGCTGAGTGTTTGCATTGGTTGCGGCCATCACAGCTTGCCATGCCTCTGGAGGAGGTGGAGGCGGTGGCGGATCAGGATTCGGAGTCGTGCGCGTTGGAGGAGCCATCCTGAAGAGGTTGACCACCATTAGCACATTGACAGATAAATATTGAAGCCGAATCCAACGGAATGAAAAATTGCAACATATAGTCTTCACATCCGAACAAAATGAACGAATGCATTTCTCTTGAAGTGGTCACATATTCCTAAATTGCGAAGCCACGAAGAATCAGGTAGAAGGGGTACATCAACGGGGGATGGAATCAACATATGACGTCGAAGCAACTCGAATGCCACAACTGAAAATAAAACCAAGGGTTGGCTTGCGGAATAAGCCGGAACACACATATGATAGAAATTTCGTCCGAAGTTTTCGTGGTGGGACCTACACGGGCTCGATCGTACAGCACCATCATGTACAAGGCAGTGCACATGACCTACGAAGCGTCCCCGAGTCAGCATAGCCAAGGACTCTTTAAGACACAACGAGATCACTGTAAAATCGACCGTGAATAGACGAACCACTAGACGTCGAACCCCAATTTCATATCATACATCTGTCGGAAAGATATCCTAAGGCTACTTGAATTCCCACCTATGAAACTCCCGAACTTTTCCGGTTATGCAATCAGGTGTTGGGGATACAGGGGAAGCATAATATCTCACCCAAACTAGCAAATCCTACATCCAGCTGTATCCATCCTTCAACACATAACCAAGAAAACTTCGGAAACCATCTACCTCAACCTTCGAAAAGCATCCGTTATACAAGTTATGGCGATACTCCCGAACTCCCGCCCCAGTACTGGGTGGCGTCAAGGTTATCTCACCAACGAACTGCATAAAAGAGATTTTCGATGTCGGCGAACATATCTCAAGTATTCCAGAATTGCAATGATAAAATTATGATGACAACACCTCAGAGCTCAACTCCCCGGGACACTTCCACTAAACCCCTGACAGGAGGCACCAAGACAGTATTCTCATCATAAGCCATCGGAACAAATCCAAGATACTCGCGTGATCCAAAAATTTTTTTTAGTGAAATTTAAGAAGAGAAGAGTCAAAACTCTACGTCAGGATGCCTTACCAGAACGATGAGGAGACTGGGAAGTAAAAAGAATTCCTAAACTCTCCGATATATAATTCCTAAGGACTCAAAACATTTTTTTCTAGACACAACTCGGCTGCTAAAAAACGATCAAGCAATGGGGCTCCTAAGGTCGGGGAAGGCTCTGATACCAACTTGTAACGCCCTCGATGCGGCTATAGCTCCCACGTGTCGAGGCACGACTTAGAGACATAACCGCATTGAAAGCAATGTCGCAAGTCAGGCAATCATTACAACATCCCATGTAATACATAATAAAAGGGGGAGATAACATAGTTGGCTTACACTCGCCACGTCACATCAGAGTATAAATAAACATCCATCAAACAATCACTCATGGCCCGACTACGGCGCCAAAATGGAAAAGAACCCAACATGCGACAAGGCCCTGAATCAAACCCCCAACTAGGCACCACTACTGATCATCGGGAAAGGAAACATAATAACGCTGAGAGTCCTCGTCGAACTCCCACTTGAGCTCGTACTCGTCACCTGGAGCGGAATCACCTGGACCTGCATCTGGAATTATAGTATCTGTGAGCCACAGGGACTCAGCAATCTCGCACCCTCGCGAAATCAACTATTTACCTTATAGGAATGGATAAGGCAGATATATGTGGAGTTGCAGCAAGCGACTAGCATATGTGGTGGCTATCTTATTCGCAAGAGAGAGCGAGAAGAGGAGGCAAAGCACGAGCGAGAATCTAGAAGGACAACCTGTGCAAGCATTACTCCAACACCGTGTCCGCTTCCCGGACTCCGCCGGAAAGGGGCCATCACGGTAACACAGGCGTTTGATTCATTTTAATTAAGTTTAGTTAAAGTTATCTACAACCGGACATTAACAAATTCCCATCTGCCCATAACCGCGGGCACGGCTTTTGAAAGATCAATCCCTGCAGGGGAGTCCCAACTAAGCCCATGACAAGCTCTCACGGTCAACGAAGGAATAGACCTCCACCCGAGACACACCGATCAGACTCGGTAACCCGGTACAACAAGATAATTCGACAGGTTAAAACAAGACCAGCAACACCGCCCGAATGTGCCGACAAATCCCGATAGGAGCTGCACATATCTCTTTCTCAGGGCACACTCAGATGAGAAAGACGACGGGTAGGCCAGCCCAGAGTTGCCCCTGGTAGCCCCGGACATCGCTCGGTTGGACCAACACTCAGTGGAACACTGGCCCGGGGGGGGGGGGGGTTAAAATAAGATGACCCTTGAGTCTGCAGAACCCAAGGGAAAGAAAAGGCTAGGTGGCAAATGGTAAAAACAAGGTTGGGCATTGCTGGACAAGCTTTAATCAAGGCGAAATATCAAGGGGTTCCCATTATAACCCAACCGCGTAAGGAACGCAAAAATCCGGGAACATAACACCGATATGACGGAAACTATGGCGGCAAGAGTGGAACAAAACACTAGGCGAGAGGCCGAGCCTTCCACCCTTTACCAAGTATATAGATGCATTAAGATAACATGGCAATATAATGATATCCCCAACAAGTAAATAAATGATGTTCCAACAAGGAACGGCTCCAATCTTCACCTACAACTAGCAACGCTATAAGAGGGGCTGAGCAAAGCGGTAACATAGCCAATCAACGGTTTGCTAGGACAAGGTGGGTTAGAGGTTGACATGGCAATTGGGAGGCTGACAAGCAAAAGGTAGGCATCGTAGCATTGGCAAAGCAAGAGCGAGCAAACTAGCATAGCAAAGATAGTAGTGATTTCGAGGGTATGATCATCTTGCCTGCACAGTTGTCAGAGTTGACTGGATCCTCACAAGCAAACTCAATGTGCTCCTCGGCAGCGAACTCATCTCCCGGCTCTATCCAACAAGACAAACAAGCAACAAGGATACAATCAACCACGTGCAAGACCAAGCAATATGATGAAAAGATGATATGCTATGCGGGATGCGATGCGACATGCAAAATGCAAGATATAATAGGAAAGGCATGAACCTGGCCTCAACTTGGAATTCCAAGGGTGCCACTGGATAGAGGGGATGAAATCGCTTGAAAACGATATAAAGATCATTGGAATCGGAGTTACGGTTTGGAAATGGCAAGCGTTTTAAGATATGACACCGGTCTGCGATTTACAGCAAGTAGGCATCTAAATGCAACGAAATGAACATGTTACAGCCACCAAACATGACAAAAAAATGTATGGCAGGGATGCCCACAATATGCTTAACAAAAGACTAGCACTGAGCCACGGCCAAATCATCCATTAAGAGGTTCAAACAAGCATGGCAAAAACGCAAATGCAAAACAGATTCCAGACTTAGTGAAATTAACACTTGTCTGAAATTTCAGATCACGATGCTCTCTTCGGAGCAGCAAAACAACATGATACATGACCTGAACATGAAAAGTAAGAACATGGGATGGAGCTACTCAACAAGCTAAACAGAAGTCCCAAAGTTACCTGGGGCCAAAAGGGATCACAAAATATGTTAACGGGCACACGAACATAGCTAAAACACAATCAGTTTTCAGACTTAGTGAAAACTGAGACATGCTGAAATATAACTCACGAAGGCATGTAAACGAGCTCGATGCACTCACCATGGTGAAAGTCACAGCAAGGCAAGCATACATCCATTAATAAGGCACAAAATACAAGATAGACATGGCAAGAACAATGGCATAACATGCACGGATCAACTACAATGACTCCGGCAAAATCGCAAACAAGTTGACGATCTGCCCAGATTCACCACGAAGCAAAAGTTGAGCTCGATTGAGTCAACCCAGAGCACTCCACATATTCAAACAAAGACATGGATAGATATAGAATAACATGAGTAACAAAAGTCCCTTACTGATCATCCTCAAAAGAGGCACGGATCATTAGGAAACAAGCTGAACATATGGCATCATGAACTAAAATATCCCAGACTTAGTGAAAACAACTAAGTCCCTGAAAACAGATTTGCCGGGTGCCTCACTTTGCAAGCTTGCACAAGTCACCATACACATCCTAAAAATGCATGGGTTGCACCTCTGGAAAGAACACAAAATGCTTAACAAAACATATGAAGGACTCACAGACATAGCATGCACACAATAATCATGGCAAAAATGACAAAAGTCTAAGATGAACTAGCAGATCTGACAATTAACTCACGAAGCCTCCTTCTAACAGCATTTTGGGCACCAATATGAACTCAAATGAAAATGATGCAATGGAATGAAATGATGTACTCGTCGAGGCGAACATTTTGATATATCATATGCCCAAATCGGAGCTACGGATGCAAAGTTACGGGCGGTCAAAGTAGGCATAAAAATTAGGGGGGAGAAGAGGGAAGTCAACCCAGATCTAGGGTTTCGGCACTGTTCACGGGCGCGCGAACCGAGGATGGCCGGGATCTCGCCGGAGTCTCGCCGGAGAGGAGGAGGCGCCGCGGAGGAGGAGGGGGCCGGCCGGACCGGGGCGGCGACGGCGGCGTGGCCGTGCGGCGGCGGCGTCCGAGGCGGGGCCGGGCGTGGCGGCGCCGGTCTTCACGGGCGGCGGCGACCTCCGGCTGGGGCGGCGGCGGCGGCCGGCCGGGAAGAGGACGGCGGCGGGGCGCGGGACGAAGGGCGGCGGCGGATCGGGCTCGCGGGGGCCCCTCCTGGGCCTCCCGGGCCGGCGGCGGGGATGTGGGCGCGGCCCACGTGGCGGCGCGTGAGTGGACAAGGGGCGGCGGCGGACGCTGTCCGGTTCGATCCGGACACGTCCGTCGGTGGCGGGGGTTGATCTGTTTTTTTTTAGCTAGGGTTTCGGACGGGGGAAGAAGAGATCCGAATGGAGGGGGTATTTATAGACATAGAGGGAGCTAGGAGAGTCCAAATGAGGTGCGGTTTTCGGCCACGCGATCGTGATCGAACGCTCTAGGACATGGAGCAGAGTTTGGTGGGTTTTGGGCCAAATTTGGGAGATGTTGGGCTGCAACACACACGAGGCCTTTTCTGTCCCTCGGTTAACCGTTGGAGTATCAAACGAAGTCCAAATGGTACGAAACTTGACAGGCGGTCTACCGGTAGTAAACCAAGGCCGCATGACAAGTCTCGGTCCAATCTGGAAATGTTTAATCCCCACACACGAAAGAAAGCTAGAAATGACCACCGGAGGAGAACGAAGCGCCGGAATGCAGAACGAACAACGGGAAAAATGCTCGAATGCATGAGACGAACACGTATGCGAATGCAATGCACATGATGACATGATATGAGATGCATGAAAATGAAAACAACACACGGAGACAGAACCCGAACCCGAGGAAATAAATATAACTTAACGCCGGAAACGGCAAGAGTTGGAGTACAAATAGGGAAAGTTACATCTGGGGCGTTACAACACCACTGCATATAGGGGGAGAGAGTTGGTGTTGACGGTAGCAAGATTGTTGATGAAGATCACTGTCCCGATCATTGCCCTGGTGGCACTCCGGCGCCACCGGAAGCGAGAGGGAGAGAGCACCCCTCCTTCTTCTTCCTTGGCCTCCTCCCTAGGTGGGAGAAGGGTTTCCCCTCTGGTCCTTGGTGTCCATGGCATGGGAGGGGCGAGAGCCCCTCCGAGATTGGATCTCCCTCTCTGTTCTCTTCTGTTTCGTGTTTCTCAGATCTGGCGAAAAACCGTTTCTTATATTCTCGGAGATCCGTAACTTTGATTGTGCTGAGATTTTTACACGATTTTTCCCGATATAAGCTTCCTTGCGCCCGAAGTAGAGGTCCAACCGACGTACGAGGTTGGTACAACCCAGCACCGCACGCCAGGGGCCTCTGGCGCGCCCTGGTGTATTGTGCCCTGTGTGGGCCTCCGTTTGCGGTGATTCCATCTCCCAAAAGTCACAAATATTCCAAAATAATTCTCCCTAAAATTTCATTGCATTTGGACTTCGTTTGATATGGATACTCTGCGATACAAAAAACATGCAGAAAATAGGAATTGGCACTTGGCACTGGATCAATAGGTTAGTCCAATAAATCATATAAAAAGTTGCCAGAAGTATGTAAAACTTGTATAATATTATCAGCAAAACAATCAAAAATTATAGATACGACGGAGACATATCACACCTCGCCGTCGACGCCACCGTCGACGCCTCACGCGCCGACGCCACGACGCGGTTGGCTGCGTTAAACGATAGTTCGTGGCGTTTTCTTGACGCCACTGTCGGTGCCTTCGATGAAGACTACGAGGTGTTTTCTCAGCGTTCATGTGCTTACCTCATCTTGAGAGCCAGCAGGTTGGTGCCTGCAGCGGCTCAGGCAACTCACCACTATGACGAGGGCACCCACGAAGCGGAGGCCTTGCCCTTTTCCATGTCCAAGGAGCCAATTGTCATGGATATCTCCGACAATGAGGAGTAGCTTGTCTTATTAGCTCACTATAAGGACCCATGTTCAGTTTGCTAGCTACTGCCTTTCCTTAACGAATTGTAGTGAATTGTGCTATCTACTTTTACCATGCAATATTCTGCTCTAGAGTATATGTTCTATATGTCGTGCAATGTGGTGTTCAATAAACTATTTGGTTCAATTCTGCAAATGTGATGTTCAATTTTTTAGGGTGCAATTTTCCAAGTTGTCTAGCATGCCTGGTTTGGTTAACTGTTCGATCTTCTGTTAGGAGTATGTTATATTGTGTAGTAGTGCTCAGTTAACGTTTGGTTCATTTGTTGTGGTGTTTAGTTAACTGTTTGGTTCAATTCCGCAATGCGATGTTGAATTGCTGTTGGTGCATTCTGTTATTGTATACCATGTGAGAAATAAATCGAATTTGGCTGTATTAAATACATGAGAAACAAATACGATTGATATATTTCCAAGTTGTTAAGCATGCTTGGTTTGGTTAACCGTCTGATATTCTATTAGGAGTATGTTATATTGTGCAATGTGGTGCTCAGTTAACGTTTGGTTCATTTGTTGTGGTGTTTAGTTAACTGCACGTGCATGGTCCATTGTCTAATAGCACATTATTGTGCAATTGCAGGAACCATTCTAATATTTAGGTTTTTAACAATTTGGTCTTGCACATGAAGGTCCTGCTGTCAGAGGTTTTGACCCACTGTTCGACCCTTTTAGCATATGGGGAAATGAGTTGTCCATGAATATCAATCAAGTCAGGAAACTCACAAAGATTGTTAGGATAATGAAATTAAAACAGAAAACAACAAGATCTTTGTCTGCACAATGAAGAAGACATCAGTTCACTACAAGATGGTACTAACTATTATACCTAGCTTATAACGCCCTAAGACCGGAGCTTCAGATGCCTTCCAAGGTTTCCGGGTTTCGTCGTGTGATTTGTTTGGTCCGTTGCATTTCATCTTTGCGTCATGTGCATTGCATCATCATGTCTTCAAACTTGCATTAGTCCGGGTCTCCCAGTTCTGTCCGTTGTCCGTTCTGAGCCCAGACACACTTGCACGCGCCCGCGGCATGTCCGAAATATTATTTTATAAGTGGCCGGAAAGTGTTCTCGGAATGGGATGAGAGTTGACGTGTGGTCTTGTTATAGTGTAGGTAGACCGCCTGCCAAGTTTCATCGCAATCGGAGTTCGTTTGACGCCCCAACGATTAAATATAGTGGCAGTATGGCCGGTCTAACCTCGGACGTTTTCGGTCTCCGGAAATCGTGTCGGGCTGCATCTCTCCCCTCTTCTCTCGGACCAACACACTCTCCATAGTCCACCTAGACCCAGCCAACCCCTCTTTGCACAGTGCACCGACCCCTCATGTGCGCGTCCGAAGCGTCCCGGACCCGACTCGGGCAGTCGTCACCGTTGGATCCGGATCATCCCCAAACATCTACAAAACATCTCCGTTTTGTTAATTGGGCTCCCTAGCCTATTTTTCCCGACCGTCCGATTACGATCGAAGGGACGAGATAGCCCCTAGCCTAACCTACCCGCTATATATAACCAAATCAACCCTAAACCCTAGCCTAGCTCCTAGCCCCTCCTGCGCCGCCACCCTCCTCGGATCCAGCACTGGACCAACCACCTCTTTCCTCGTTTCAGATCCACCCAGCCGCTCAGATCCAACCAATTTCCTCCATCCTCAGGATCTTGCCCGATCCATTCGAGCCACCTGACCAACCTCCTTCCTCCTGGGATTTCCTCCCGAATCAACCGGAGCCAACTAGCGCCAGCCACTTCTCTCCATTGGTTCATCCGACCAACAGAGCAGCCAGCCCCGCTCCTTGTGCCCGAGGCCTCCCGAGCCACTCCTCGCCGGCAACTAGTTTTTTTTCATCCTCCTTTTTCCCTGTCTATCTCGCTCACGCCATCTCTTTCCTTGTCTTGCCCCTACAGGAGCTTCCCGCGCCATGGCTGCTGCCCGACTCCTCCTGCCTCGCTCGATCTAGACCAAGAGTGTCCCGAGCATCTCCACCGTCGCCGCCTCAGTTGAGTGCCGCACTGGTTCCCTTTCTCCCCTTCCTCCGGTCCCCTCATCTCATCACCCTCTCTGAATCATGTTGCGATGCTGCTGTTTTCTGGAGAGCTAATGCCGTCACAGAGCCCCAACTCCGGCCACCTCGTCTTCGCGGTGCTCTGACGCCTCGGGTTCCGTCCGACCGCCAGCGTCCCGTCCTCACCTCTGCTTCGAACACACGCGTGCCCCTGCCTCCCTCGTCTCGCAAGCCTCGTCGTGGGTCGACCGCGTCCGCCGCCATGGGATTCTTCATGGAGCACTCGACGCCATGGACGGCCTCGAGCTCGTCCCCAACGCTGGCCTCCTCTGCTAGAATCTCCAGCCTCACCCCGCGCCCTAGGTTCGGCCGATCTGGGCCTCCCCATGCCCTCTCCGGAGTCACCCGCTGGTGAGCTCCTTCGTTGCGCCGCCCTGCCCCTTTTTCCTTCCTTTCCCTTGCGTCGCGCCACTGCCGTTCTCCTCGCCTCTTCGTCGTTTTGCTGTAGGAGTCAAGGCCGCAGCTTCCCCTTCCGCCGGATCCCGCCGCTGCGCTGCCGTTTCCTGTCTCCAGCCGCTCAAGTCATGTGGTGTTTTCTTCAATATGAAACTCCATTGCATATTGAGCTCCACTTAATTTGTAGTGTTGTTTGTTGCACTTTGCCATGCCATGCCACATATTTAAACCGGACATGCATCATACTTGTTTGCGCATCATCCCATGTTTATGTGGTGGTTGTTTACTATGTTGTGTGCTTCTTTCCGGTGTTGCTTCTTCGGGTTGGTTCCGATAACGTCGCGTTTGTGAGGACCCGCTCGACTACGTCCGTTTGTCTTCTTCATGGACTCGTTCTTCTTCCTTGCGGGATTTCAGGCAAGATGACCATACCCTCGAAATCACTTCTATCTTTGCTTGCTAGATGCTCGCTCTTTTGCTATGCCGATGTTGCGATACCTACCACTTGCTTATCATGCCTCCCATATTGTTGAACCAAGCCTCTAACCCACCTTGTCCTAGCAAACCATTGTTTGGCTATGTTACCGCTTTGCTCAGCCCCTCTTATAGAGTTATTAGTTGCAGGTGAAGATTGAAGTTTCTTCCTTGTTGGAACATGGAGATGTTGTTCCTTATTGGAACAAGTTTACTTATTGGGATATCACAATATCTCTTATCTAATTAATGCATATATATACTTGGTAAAGGGTGGAAGGCTCGGCCTTATGCCTGGTGATTTGTTCCACTCTTGCCGCCCTAGTTTTCGTCATATCGGTGTTATGTTCCCGGATTTTGCGTTCCTTACGCGGTTGGGTTATAATGGGAACCCCTTGACAGTTCGCCTTGAATAAAACTCCTCCAGCAATGCTCAACATTGGTTTTACCATGAGCCACCTAGCCTTTTCTTTCCCTTGGGTTCTGCAGACTCAAGGGTCATCATTAGTTTAACCCCCCCCCTCGGGCCAGTGCTCCTCTGAGTGTTGGTCCAAACAGAGCCACTTGAAGTGCCACCTCGGGGAAACTTGATGGTTGGTTTTAGTTGTATGTAGTGCTCATCTGAGTGTGCCCTGAGAACGAGATATGTGCAGCTCCTATCAGGATTTGTCGGCACATTCGGGCGGTGTTGCTGGTCTTGTTTTACCATTGTCGAAATGTCTTGTAACCGGGATTCCGAGTCTGATCGGGTCTTCCCGCTAGAAGGAATATCCTTCGTTGACCAGGAGAACTTGTGATGGGCTAAGTTGGGACACCCCTGCAGGGATTTGAACTTTCGAAAGCCGTGCCAGCGGTTATGGGCAGATGGAAATTTGTTAATGTCCGGTTGTAGAAAACCTGAAGTTGACCTTAATTAAAATGCACCAACCGCGTGTGTAACCGTGATGGTCTCTTCTCGGCGGAGTCCAGGAAGTGAACACGGTGTTGGAGTTATGCTTGACATAGGTTGTTCTAGGATCACTTCTTGATCATAGATTTCTCGAACGTGCTTTGCCTTCTCTTCTCGCTCTCTTTTGCGTATATGTTAGCCACCAAATATGCTAGTCGCTTGTTGCAGCTCCACCTCATACCTTTTACCCTTCCTATAAGCTTAAATAGTCTTGATCGCGAGGGTGTGAGATTGCTGAGTCCCTGTGACTCACAGATACTTCCAAAACCAGCTTGCATGTGCCATTGAATCGTGCAGATAATGCAACCAAGCTCAAGGAGGAGCTCGATGAAGATCTTGTTCCTTGTGTTGTTCCGTATCCAGTTGATCAGTAGTGGAGCCCAGTTGGGGTCGATCGGGGATCTGTGTAGCATTTGGGGTAGTCTTCTTTTATTTTGGTTCCGTAGTCGGACCTTGATTGTATCTGGATGATGTAATGCTTTGTTCATGTATTGTGTGAAGTGGCGGTTGTAAGCCAACTATGTATATTTTCCCTTATGTATTACATGGGTTGTGTGAAGATTACCTCACTTGCGACATTGCTTTCAATGCGTTTATGCCTCTAAGTCGTGCTTTGACACGTGGGAGATATAGCCGCATCGAGGGCGTTACAAGTTGGTAATCAGAGCCTTCCCCGACCTTAGGAGCCCCCTGCTTGATCGAATCGCTTGCGTTATTGAGTCTAGAAATGTTTTGAGTCATTTAGGAATTATATATATCGGAGAGTTAGGACTTCTTTTTACTCCTCAGTCCCTTCGTCGCTCTGGTGAGGCATCCTGACGTAGAGTTTTGACTCTTCTCTTCTCAAATTTCACTAAAAAAATTTAGGATCACGCGGGTATCTTGGAATCATTCCGATGGTTTTGTGATGAGAACATTGTTCTTGGTGCCTCCTGACATTTAGGGGTTGTGGCAGTGTCCCGGGGAGTTGAGCTCCAAGGTGTTGTCGTCACAATTTTATCGTTGCAGTTCTGGAATACCTGAGATTAGTTTCGCTGACATCGAAAATCTCTTTTATGCAGTTGTTGGTGAGATAACCTCGATGCCACCCAGTACTGGGGCGGGAGTTCGGGAGTATTGCCATAACTCGTATAACGGATGCTTTTCGAAGGTTGAGGTAAACAATTTCCGAAGGTTTCTTGGTTATGTGTTGAAGGATGGATACAGTTGGATGTAGGATTTGCAAGTTTTGGGTGAGATATTATGCTTCCCTTGTATCCCCAACACCTGATTTCATAACCGGAAAGTTTCGGGAGTTTATAAGTGGGAATTCAAGTAGCTCTTAGGATATCTTTCTGACAGATGTATGATATGAAATTGGGGTTCGACGTCTAGTGGTCCGCCTATTCACGGTTGGTTTTACAGTGGTCTCGTTGTGTCTTAAAGAGTCCTTGGCTATGCCGACTTGGGGACGCTTCGTATGTCATGTGCACTGCCTTGTACATGATGGTGCTGTACGATCGAGCCCGTGTAGGCCCCACCACGAAACCTTCGGGCGAAATCTCTATCATATATTTGTTCTGGCTTATTCTGCAAGCCAATCCTTTGTTTTGTTTTGGGTTGTGGTATTCGAGTTGCTTCGAAGTCAAGAGTTGATTCCATACCTTTCCTAAGCGGTGTTCTCATATTCCTATGTGAATACTAATCCTTCTCGTTTATCGAGATTGTCTTGTTAATCCTTTTCAATCGGCGTGTTCTCTCTTCAAGTGGATCCGATCTTTTTCAACATCCGCAAGATCAACTCAAGTCTTCTCAACGGCGTTTGTTTCATCCATCCCAAGTTGTCTTTGTTTTCCCGCCCACCCACCCTTGTTTTCTTCAAGGACTAAGATTTCTTATTCAAGTATACTTTTATTGATGGGAAGCTTCTCCATTCCTTTTCCGTCAATATTCTTATCCGGTGATTCTCAAGAAGATGCTAACGAAGCTTCAAGTTCGTCTCTCGTCACTCATTTTCTTCTCCGGTGGATTCAATTCAAGCTTTTGGTGTTGATCATATCCTTTCCTTGTTTCAGAAGTTTTATCATACCGGTGCACCTCATAATCATCCACTCTTCGCTATTCAGTTGTTCCGGAGTGCTCAAGAAATCTCAGAAGATTCGTGTTTCCACTCTGCTTTCGTTCAAGCTCTTTCGAGGATGTTATCTCATTCAAGACATTTAATTCAAGCGGCACATTCTCTCTTTTAAATCATCAACGGTGTTTCTTTTGAGTGGGCCCTAACCCACAGGTCTTTTCCCAGGATCTTACCTGACTCTTCTAATCTTTCCGGAGTTATTCTCAAATTCTTTTCTAAAGTTTGACATAAGAATGATTTATCATCAGTCAAATGTCTTTCTCCAAGATCGGTTAAATTCTTTTCATCATTGGCTCAACCTCTTCATTTTGATTCTTCCGGAGTGCCGAAATAATTCATGGTTGTGTTTCTCATCGCCATTCTCTGCATTTGAATACCGAAGAAGAGTTTTCCTCCATATCTTATCCGTTCTCTCAAGGTCCATGGTTCTAGCTTGATGCTTCCTCTCTTAATTGTTTTGATTGTGAGAATTCTTTTCATCTATCCGGAGCAATTCAAGAGGCTTTTCAGTTTGATTATCCGGATTCCAACAATTCAAGTTTACTCATTCTCAGCTTTCAGTTATCATTCTCCAATCTTACCGGTGCATCATTCAAGCTTTCTATAATCAGCTCGTGATCTTATATTCACTTGTATCTAAACTCTCTAATGTATGTTCGTTCATTTGCTAATCCTTACGGGTGATTCATCCTTTTACTTCATTCGTTGTTCAATTCTTATGGTGGTTCGTTCAAGAGTTCTCTTTCTTGGTTATCATATCAATTCACTCATTCTTTCCAATCCTACCGGTGGTTCATCGAAGACCTTCTCAAGTTATGCCATATCTCTCTTAATCCTTTCCAACGGGAATAAGTAGTATGCCAAATCCGTTGCTTGTCATCAATCTAAATTGGTGAAGGATGAGCATAACATAATTCTTATTCTTGATTCACCCAAATGATTAATTCATTATTCCGGAGGTTCATCAAGAATTCTTGTTTTCAGTTGTTCATCCTTCTTTCCGGAGTGCCAAGTTTTTCTCAGTTATTTCATCGTGAAGATCCATCTAATCATCGCAAGGATTCACCTTGTGTTTCCAACTTCTCTTTCCTTTCGTTCGATCATTCTTTTATTATCGGAGTTCTTCATGGAGGTTCTACATGATGGTTAATCAAGGATTTATTTCCTTCTCGAAGTGTTCATTGCGATTCTTTTCAGAGGAGCTCAAGCATTCTTATTCTTGCTATCCGGAGTGCAATTCTTTCTTCCATATCATTGGAGGTGGTATTATGTCATTCTTGATTATTTGAGTTCATGTTTCATGATTCATAGGTTCTTAAGATGGGGTATTTTAAATCCATCAACCTCTTCGTTGGAGTTATCTTGGGTTATATTTCACCTAAAGCCTTCCCTAAGGATTGTCGCTAATTGTGGTGCGCATAAATGATCCAAGCCCTTCATTTATCCTCCCGGTGAAATAAGTTTCTCGTCTCTTTCTTCTTATCAATCCAATTCTTTTTCCCGTGAGTGGCAGGTTGTCACCTCATAATTTGAGATGTATTCCATAAGACCATATCAAGCTTATTCTTTTCGTTGTTGGTTTTCCAACAACTCCGTTCTAGCATTTGTTGTAAGCGTGCTCTCGTTTTCCCTTCGTTCATTCCATTCTTACTTTTGTTCTGGAGGCATTGTGTTGCTGCTGTCTTCAAACCTTCTTCTTGTTCTTGTCAGGATCCTGTTCTTTTCATGCTTATCCTTTTAACCGGAGTGTTGTGTCATATTTGTTCAAGCTCTTTCATTTTATCAAGTTTTTCATCTCTTTTAAACCGGAGTGTTGTCCGAGATCTTTCTTACCCCTTGTTCCATTCATTCAATAGTTACGGAGGCAGTGTATTGCGACTTCATCAAGTATCTTCTCATCTTATCAAGTTCTTATTCAATTCCTTTTCTTTTCAATCGGAGTGCTGTCCGAATTTTTTCTTCCTTGTTCCTTTTTCCTAACGGAGTGCATTCAACTTTGTTCTTCTCCGTTGCTTTCTTTCTTTCGTTTGCTCAACCTTTTTAAGGTTCTTTGGTCTCACTCGTTTGTCAAAGAAGCAACTTAGTTTTACTTCTTATCTTTCTCTTCCGTTTGTCCCTCCGGTGCCATTCTAGATCTCGGGACAAGATCCTCTCGTAGTGATGGAGTGTTGTAACACCCCAAGACCGGAGCTTCAGATGCCTTCCAGGGTTTCCGGGTTTCGTCGTGTGATTTGTTTGGTCTGTTGCATCTCATCTTCGCAACATGTGCATTGCATCATCATGTTTTCAAAACTTGCATTAGTCTGGGTCTCCCGGTTCCGTCCGTTGTCCGTTCTGAGCCCACACACACTTGCACGCGCCCGTGGCATGTCCGAAATATTATTTTATAAGTGGCCAGAAAATGTTCTCAGAATGGGATGAGAGTTTATGTGTGGTCTTGTTATAGTGTAGGTAGACCGCCTGCCAAGTTTCATCGCAATCGGAGTTCGTTTGACGCCCCAACGATTAACTATAGTGGCAGTATAGCCGGTCTAACGTCGGACGTTTTCGGTCTCCGGAAATCGTGTCGGGCTGCATCTCTCCCCTCTTCACTCGGACCAACCCACTCTCCATAGTCCACCTAGGCCCAGCCAACCCCTCTTTGCACAGTGCACCGACCCCTCATGTGCGCGTCCGAAGCGTCCCGGACCCGACTCGGGCAGTCGTCACCGTTGGATCCGGATCATCCCCAAACATCTACAAAACATCTCCGTTTTGTTAATTGGGCTCCCTAGCCTATTTTTCCCGACCGTCCGATTACGATCGAAGGGACGAGATAGCCCCTAGCCTAACCTACCCGCTATATATAACCAAATCAACCCTAAACCCTAGCCTAGCTCCTAGCCCCTCCTGCGCCGCCACCCTCCTCGGATCCAGCACTGGACCAACCACCTCTTTCCTCGTTTCAGATCCACCCAGCCGCTCAGATCCAACCAATTTCCTCCATCCTCAGGATCTTGCCCGATCCATTCGAGCCACCTGACCAACCTCCTTCCTCCTTGGGATTTCCTCCCGAATCAACCGGAGCCAACTAGCGCCAGCCACTTCTCTCCATTGGTTCATCCGACCAACAGAGCAGCCAGCCCCGCTCCTTGTGCCCGAGGCCTCCCGAGCCACTCCTCGCCGGCAACTAGTTTTTTTTCATCCTCCTTTTTCCCTGTCTATCTCGCTCACGCCATCTCTTTCCTTGTCTTGCCCCTACAGGAGCTTCCCGCGCCATGGCTGCTGCCCGACTCCTCCTGCCTCGCTCGATCTAGACCAAGAGTGTCCCGAGCATCTCCACCGTCGCCGCCTCAGTTGAGTGCCGCACTGGTTCCCTTTCTCCCCTTCCTCCGGTCCCCTCATCTCATCACCCTCTCTGAATCATGTTGCGATGCTGCTGTTTTCTGGAGAGCTAATGCCGTCACAGAGCCCCAACTCCGGCCACCTCGTCTTCGCGGTGCTCTGACGCCTCGGGTTCCGTCCGACCGCCAGCGTCCCGTCCTCACCTCTGCTTCGAACACACGCGTGCCCCTGCCTCCCTCGTCTCGCAAGCCTCGTCGTGGGTCGACCGCGTCCGCCGCCATGGGATTCTTCATGGAGCACTCGACGCCATGGACGGCCTCGAGCTCGTCCCCAACGCTGGCCTCCTCTGCTAGAATCTCCAGCCTCACCCCGCGCCCTAGGTTCGGCCGATCTGGGCCTCCCCATGCCCTCTCCGGAGTCACCCGCTGGTGAGCTCCTTCGTTGCGCCGCCCTGCCCCTTTTTCCTTCCTTTCCCTTGCTCGTGCCACTGCCGATCTCCTCGCCTCTTCGTCGTTTTGTTGCAGGAGTCAAGGCCGCAGCTTCCCCTTCCGCCGGATCCCGCCGCTGCGCTGCCGTTTCCGGTCTCCAGCCGCTCAAGTCCTGCCTCGCCGCACCTCTGCTTCGTGCGAGCAAAGATGAGACGACTGCTGCAGAGCCGCCTCGTCCCGCCGCGCTGAACCGCTGCTATCTGCTTCGTCAAATCGTGCTAGAGGAGCTCGCCCGGTCCAGCCGCGCGTTGACCACGCTGGCCAGCTGCGTGGGCCGGCCTCCTCTCCCGCCGCGGCCCAGCACCGCTTCCAGCAAGGCCCAGCTCCCTGAAGCCCAACGTGAGGAAGCCCACCTCCTGTTTGCTCCTGTGCAGCCCAGTTCGGGCCAGTTTCGGCCCGACTCATGTTTTTTTCCCGAGGAGTGATTTATCTATTTATCCAGTTAAAAACAGAATTGCAGAAAAACCCTCTTGTTTCATGCATATAATAACTCATCATCTATGCACCGGATTAAAATGATTTATAAATGAAAGTTGCTTAGAATTTTGTGTAGTTTCATAATATGTCATTTCCATCCATGTTCAATATGTTTAAAATGTTGTTTGTTTAAATTTTCTTAAATAACTTGCTAAAATGATTTAATTCATAACTATTTAACCGTATCTCGGAATTTAATAAACTTTATATATGATTGGGGTAGAAAAATGCCTAGTTTAACATGGTGGCTTTACTTTGCATGTTTAATAACTCTAAAATGGTGTTTAGGACAGAACAGCACCAAACCTAATTTATGCATATGGGGATTTACCAGAATGGTTGTTCGTTGTTTCCGGCCTCATTTAAACTTGACTAGATAGTTAGTTTAACTTTGCTTCACCTCTTGCCATGCTAACCAACATTTAATATTGTCGAGTACCTAAACGAGAGAGAACTAAATAAGTCATGTGATGTTTTCTTCAATATGCAACTCCATTGCATATTGAGCTCCACTTAATTTGTAGTGTTGTTTGTTGCACTTTGCCATGCCATGCCATGCATATTTAAACCGGACATGCATCATACTTGTTTGCGCATCATCCCATGTTTATGTGGTGGTTGTTTACTATGTTGTGTGCTTCTTTCTGGTGTTGCTTCTTCGGGTTGGTTCCAATAACGTCGCGTTTGTGAGGACCCGCTCGACTACGTCCGTTTGTCTTCTTCATGGACTCATTCTTCTTCCTTGCGGGATTTCAGGCAAGATGACCATACCCTCGAAATCACTTCTATCTTTGCTTGCTAGATGCTCGCTCTTCTGCTATGCCTATGCTGCGATACCTACCACTTGCTTATCATGCCTCCCATATTGTTGAACCAAGCCTCTAACCCACCTTGTCCTAGCAAACTGTTGTTTGGCTATCTTACCGCTTTGCTCAGCCCCTCTTATAGCGTTATTAGTTGCAGGTGAAGATTGAAGTTTGTTCCTTGTTGGAACATGGAGATGTTGTTCCTTGTTGGAACATGTTTACTTGTTGGGATATCACAATATCTCTTATCTAATTAATGCATCTATATACTTGGTAAAGGGTGGAAGTGTGACACCCCTAGTTCTGGTATGCTCGAGGCTAGCTAGTCATGTGTGCATCATGTTTAAATTTCATTTAAATTTGAAATGAGGATTTGTGAAACCCTCAGAATCATTTCTGGAAATGACCCAGATAAAAATTGCTCCAAAAAGGTCCAAGAAAATGTTCATGTTGTTCTCTAAAAATATGGGACAGAGATGAAAATCAAACCAATATTTTTAGGAGCTCATAAGTATTTATTTTGGGCATTTGGAATCAATGCAGTAATTATTTGCTTTTGATATATAAATGTTATATATATATTATATGTCCAAAAATTGTGCCATTTGTTGAGGAGCTCTGGAATAATACCACTAGCCCCTACAAAAATTGGCATAATAAAACAAAGTGGTTTAGTATTTTTATTAAACCAAACAAATGTCCGAA
This sequence comes from Triticum urartu, assembly GCF_003073215.2. NCBI lineage: Eukaryota > Viridiplantae > Streptophyta > Magnoliopsida > Poales > Poaceae > Triticum > Triticum urartu. The sequence goes on from NC_053024.1 coordinate 236,564,333, forward strand.
AAAATAGGAAAGAAACAAAAACAGAAAGCTTACCTGGCGCTTACCTACAGCCATCTGGCACCTCAGCCGGCCCAGTAGTGCGGCCCACTGGCCCAACCGCCAACCGTCGTCCTCCTGGCGACGACAGAAGGACAGGGGCACGCGCCGGCGCGCGCGGCCACGCGTCCGGCCGGGGCCACGTTCCCCGCCACCTCCTGCTTCTCCTCGTCGTCGTCTGGATGCCCCGCGCGATGCCACGCGCCGCCCCGACCTCTCTCCCTCTCCCTCGCTCTCCCTCCTCCTCTGGTTCTCTTCCGCGCGACCGCCCGAGCACCACCGTCGCCGTCGCGCACGATTGCCGCGGCCACCGCCTCCTCCTCGCCCTCTCTTCGAGTCCAGAAGCTCTGCCACGTCGTCCTCCACCTCTTCGTCAAGCCACGCGCCTCGAGAGGCCCTAGAGAGCTGCCTCGCGGCCGTCTTCATCTCCGGTCGCCGGAGATCGTCTTTGCCGCCCCGTCGTCTTCAACGCGTCCCCGAGCTCGCCGACCGCCTCGTCCGAACCGCCATGAGCTTCTACGCCATTCCCCTCTCTCCGTTTAGCCGCCTGCATGCCGTAGCCCCTTTCCTCGCCATGGCCGTAGCTTCTCGCCGCTGTCTATGTCGCCGCCATCGCCCTGGCCATCGCAGCCCGCAACCGAGCACGTCACCGTGCTCCTGGTGCCACGAGGGTGCCGCAGAGCCCCTCGGTGGCCTCCCCGTGCCCCACAGCCCGCTCCCGCTTGAAGCCCGTGCTCCGGCCGCCACCCCGAGCTCCGCTCCGATGAGCTCCGGCCGTCCCCGCCTCTCCCACTTGCTCCAAATGACGCGGACGAGGCTCAGCTCCTCACCCGTGGTCTCCGCCGCCCGAATGGTCGCCGGAGGGCGATTCCCATGCCCTCCGCCGCGTTCGGCCTCGCCGACGGCTAAACGCCGGCAGGTTTGACCGCGTCAACCCCGCTAATTAACCCCCCCCTCTGTGACATTGACAAGTGGGCCAGGCCCCTGCTAATTTTAGTTAGATGTTAATAAAACTTAATTAGCTGATGTTACTGACAGTGGGCCCCGCGCCCTAATCTGTTAATTAGATTAGAAATAACCCCTCGGTTAAACTAACTATGACACTGACGTGTGGCCCCCACACGTTAGGTTTGACCTGGTCGGCTCCGTTGACCTGCTGACGCAGGCAGGATGCAGTGCTGACGCAATATTTCATTTTCTGGTTTAAAATTAATCAGGAGATTCCAGAAAATTTTTCAAACTTCAAAAAAATCATAGAAATTTAACCGTAGCTCAGATTGAAATAATTTATATATGAAAAATTATCAGAAAAATACAATCTTTCCATCTGTACCAGTTTCATGCATGACAAAACAACTTATACCTGCTATATAGGTGAAAACATATAAATGGCATATATAAGAGCTTAATTTGGAGTTGCATTTGAACCCTTGGTTCAAATGGACTTCATTCAATTTGAATACTAGTTGCATTAGCTCAAACAGCATCACATCTTCATGCCATGTTCATGCATCATATTGTTGCATATGCTTGTGTATTGATTGTTGGCACCGTTCCTTCTTGATAGGTCCTGCTCCGGAAGTGTTCGAGAGTACCTATCAGTGAAGCAGTGCCCCCCTGTTGATCTACCAGGCAAGCAACCCCCCTTGTTCATTCTGATACAATCCCACTCTCTCGCTCCTGCTCTGTTTTATTGCATTAGGACAACAACGATTCAACTGCTACTTTATGCTACGGTAGTTGAACCCATTCCTCTGCATGACCTGTCATTGCCACAGTAAATAGTTGAAACCCACTAGCATGTGTAGAAGTTGATTGAGCCATGTGGTGTTCCTACCATGCCATGCTTGCTATTTCTTAGAGTTGTTTCAGGTCTGATTCATCGGGAATGAATTGGAGTGGTACGATATGTTCTGGTGCTGAGAGTTAAGCGTGTGAATACGATTTGGTAAAGGTAGCGGTGAGAGGCCATGTAGGAGTACATGGTGGGTTGTCTCACTGGAACCATCCTTAAGCACTGAGTTCCGTGTATGTTGTCCAATGACTAGCTACTACCACACATTGGAATGCTTAAGTGCCCTCTCGACTTATTAGCCAACTTGATCTCTGTCCAGGAGTCACAAATAGTTTCTGGTGTTTGTAGGTAGTGTTAGTAGTCTACCAAGTGGCACCCGGCCAGTGGGCTTGGGACAGACTAGGCACAAGTGGCACGGTGTACCAAGCGTAGATCCATCCGGTGCGGTGGGCTTGGGAACCCTGCACATATCGTTTGGGGCCGTGAGCGACACCCCGGCCGGATCTCCTTGCTGATGGAACCCGAATCGGCGATAAACCTGGATTAGAGTCGTGTGTGGTTAGTCAGGTCATGGCCGACACCCTCGCCAGGCTTCCGCTTAAAGGTTGTCGAGGTACATGATGTGTACATGGTGATAAGTGGTGAGAGCGTGTGTGAAGAAGTACACCCCTGCAGGGTTATCATGATCTATTCGAATAGCCGTGTCCTCGTTTATGGACTTCTTCGATGCTTACGTGGTACATAAACAACTTAAAGTGGATACTCTAAAATGCTCAAGACAAGTGTGAGTGCTATTGATGGCCTTCTCGTCAGGAGACGAGGATGGATCCATAGTAGTGTTTTGATGTGGTGATTAGTGGACTCGTGTGCGCTGCCTCATCTCAAAGAAGTTTCTCATTGTCGTAGAACAGGATAGCCACTGAGTCAAAGCTGGCTTGCTGCAACTAAACCCCACATTACCTTCTTGATACAAATGCATGTATGATAGGATCTGATGTAAGTCTTGCTGAGTACCTTTGTACTCACGTTTGCTTTATTTATGTTTTGCAGGTGAGACGTCTGTCTCACTAGTAGTATCGCTTGGACTTCGACGAGTAGCTTGTTACCTCAGCTACGATCTTGTACCTTGGAGGGACTTGTAGATAGTCAGGTTTCTTAGCCTTTTTCTTTTGTAGTTATCTGTACTCAGACATGTAATGCTTCCGTTGCTTGTATGCTCTGAATGATGGGTCATGTGACCCCTGTTTGTATTAATGCTATGTGGCTCTCCTACGCCTTTATTTATATGAGTTGCGTTATGTTGTGATGCCATGTTGTACAACACATACTTGCATGTGATGCGTACGTGTGACGTGTATTGCTATGTGTGGGATCCGACAATCTAGTTGTTTATCCTTGGCAGCCTCACATATGGGCAAATGTAGTCTAGTGCTTCCTTGAGCCATAGTAGTCCGCTACAGCCCGGTTCACCGGAGTCCTGCTAGCCCAGCACTACTACTCGGGACACTCGACTGGCTGGCATGTGTTTCACTTCATTCCTGTGTCTGTCCCTTCGGGGAAATGTCACGCGGTGACATCCGGAGTCCTGGTAGCCCAGTGCTACAGCCCGGATTCACACGCTATTGACCGACATGCTCGATGTGAATCATGTATGCCTGTCCCCATAGGTTAGTGCCGCTTTGGGTTCACGACTAGCCATGTCGGCCCGGGTTCTCTGTCATATGGATGCTAGTGACACTATCATATACGTGAGCCAAAAGGCGCAAACGGTCCCGGGCCATGGTAAGGCGACACCCGTGGGAATACCGTGCGTGAGGCTGCAAAGTGATATGAGGTGTTACATGCTAGATCGGTGTGACTTAGAATCGGTGTCCTGACAGCTTTGGTATCAGAGCCTGACTTCCTATAGGACTTCCAAGCCAACCTGGTCGAAGTTGAGTCTAGAAATTCTTTAGTTATGTAAGGGAATTGATTGTGGAAGGGAATGTAAGGCTCTTTTTACTCCTTATACCTCATGCCTTCTGATCTGAGTCATCGTATCTTTCCTACGGGGTTAAGGAGCTAGGCTTCCTCTTCTGTCTATCAGGATCACGTGTTACTACTCCATAGTTCTTAGGATTGGTTGATCTGAGTCATACCCCAGTTCGAGTATCTCCGGTGTAGCCTGTTTAGTAATATTTTTGAACCTTGAGTGATGATGTTGAGGTTGGTGCTACCGTCTTTGCAGAATGTTTCATTTTGAGCATTCTACTGCCGTTATGCTGCCGGAATTGTTCTAGGAGTTTCAGAGATACTAAATTCTTGTGCTACCCTCTGCAATCTATAGTTGATGCTGAATCCATCCTTGTCTTCCTTGGTTTCGTTCTTTAGGATGTTGCCGGTTAACCGAAGTTCTATTGCTCATAGCCGGAACCACGGAGATGGTAGGGATGAGGATCCTCCCAATCAGTCTTCGTTGGCAGAGTTCATGCTAGAGATGGAGAGGAACAAGCGTGAGTCTAACCGCTTACTAGCACGTATTGAGGAGAACACCTCCCAGCAGCACAAAGAGTTTGTGTCCATTCATGACTTCATTGGCCTGAAACCACCTACCTTCCATCATTCCATTGAACCAGTTGATGCAGATGACTGGCTCCGTAGTATCACACACAAGCTGCATTCTGCAAACGTAGCTGAAGGTGACAAGGTCACCTATGCTGCTTATCACCTGGAAGGTCCTGCTAGTATTTGGTGGCAGAACTATGAAGCTATGCTTCCAGCTGGCCAGATAACCACCTGGAGAGATTTCATTGAGGCTTTTCGCGAGCATCACATCCCTCAGGCTCTCATTGACCGCAAGAGAGAAGAGTTTTGTAGTTTCACCCAGAGTAAGATGGCTGTTGATTCTTATAGCAGAGAATTTGAGAACCTTGCCCGCTATGCTACAGAAGAAGTGTCCACAGATGCCAAGAAGCAGGCTAGGTTCCGGAAGGGTCTCAACCCCAATTTGCGTCGTGATCTCCACTTGCATCATTGCAATACATTCCACGCTCTTGTGAACAAGGCCATTAATGCAGAGACAGCTCAACTCACCTACGAGGAATCTCGTAAACACACCCGTGATTTGGGTTCTTCCTCCGGTTCTAGTTCTCAAAAGCGCTGGATTTGGGTTCCGAACTCCGCTCTTCCACCCGGTTATACACCAAGGCCTTCTTGTGTGGCACCTCACACAGTTCAACCGTATGATACACCCATGCCTATTGGTAGACCACTTGTCAATGTGGGTCCTTGTCCTACCTCCAAGATCTGTTACAAGTGCGGAGAGCCAGACCACATTGCCCGTATTTGCACTCAGACCCGTGTTGCTCCACCCCAGCCCAAGAAGTCTGTTGGCCGTGGCAGTAAGCCTTCACACCAGATGATCAGTGCCAAGTCAGCTCCCACTGAACTTGGACGTGTGCATCACATCTCAGCTAAAGACGCTCATGATGATCCAGATGTCGTTCTTGGTACACTCCTTGTCAACTGTCACCCAGCTTCGGTTCTATTCGTTACCGGGGCATCTCACTCCTTCATTTTCGAAAGTTATGCCCGTTTGCACGACATGTCATTTTGTGATATGCCCTCCCCACTACTCATTCAAACCCCTGGATCCAAGTGGCAAACTTCTAGGATAAGTTATGGCAATGAAATACATGTTGACAGACTTGTATTTCTAGCTTCCTTGATATCCCTCAAGTCTTTAGATATTAACATCATCTTGGGTATGGACTGGATGAAAGCTCATTATGCCAAGATTGACTGTTACACCAGGTCTGTTCAGCTCACACACCCCTCTGGCAAGATAGTCACTGTCTCCACTAAAATTGCAAGGCGTCAACTATATTCTCTAAATGCAAGCCCTCTTCCAGACCTTGAAGATATCCCGGTAGTCCATGAATTTACGGATGTCTTTCCAGAGGAACTGCCAGGTATTCCACCTGACAGAGATGTAGAGTTTGTTATAGATCTTATCCCCGGAACCGCCCCAATTTCTAGGAGACCTTACAAGATGGCACCCTTAGAGCTAGCCGAGCTTAAGAAACAACTTGATGAGTCCTTGCAAAAGGGTTTCATCCGTCCTAGTTCTTCTCCCTGGGCTTGCCCCGTTCTCTTCGTCAAGAAGAAGGATGGTACGGACCGAATGGTTGTAGATTATCGTCTCGTTAATTTGGTCACGATAAAGAACAAGTATCCGCTCGCCAGGATCAACGATCTGTATGATCAGCTCGCTGGATCCCCAGTCTTCTCCAAGATGGATTTGAGGTTAGGCTACCACCAAATCAAGATCAGAAATGGGGACATTCCTAAGACGGCTTTCGTCACTCGTTATGGCCAGTACGAGTACACCGTCATGTCCTTCGGTCTAACCAATGCTCCAGCTACATTCTCCCGCTTGATGAACTCGATCTTCATGGAGTACCTAGATAAGTTCGTCGTGGTTTACCTCGATGATATCCTTATTTACTCGAAGAACGAGGAAGAGCATGCCGAACATCTTAGACTTGTGTTAGAAAAACTCAGAGAACACCTCCTTTACGCCAAGTTCTCCAAGTGCGAATTTTGGTTGCCAGAAGTGACCTATCTCGGCCACGTAATCTCTGGTAAGGGCATTGCTGTCAATCCCGAAAGAGTTCAAGCCGTTCTTGATTGGACTCCACCTGAAACGGTTAAGCAAGTTAGGAGTTTCCTTGGCCTAGCTAGTTATTGTCGCCTCTTCATTGAGAACTTCTCCAAAGTGGCCAAACCTCTCACGGAACTTCTGAAGAAAGATAAAAAGTTTGAGTGGTCCCCACAGTGTGAGTACAGTTTTCAGGAACTGAAAAGACGCCTGACTTCTGCTCCCGTACTTGTGCCACCGGATTTCACTAAAGACTTTGTTATCTACTGCGACGCCTCACGACAGGGACTAGGTTGCATCCTTATGCAAGATTGCCATGTGATTGCCTATGCATCTCGACAGTTACATCCACATGAGGAGAATTATCCTACACATGATCTAGAGCTTGCAGCTGTAGTCTATGCACTTAAGACCTGGCGACATTACCTTCTCGGTAAACGTTGCGAGATATACACCGACCACCAGAGTCTCAAGTTGTAGGATCAAAAGTATGTCTAGAGGGTGGGTGATTAGACTACTTGACCAAATAAAACTTAACCTTTTCCCAATTTTAGTTCATGGCAGATTTTAGCTATTGTAGGACAAGTCAAGCAATCATCACACAATTCAAGCAAGCATGCAAAGAGTATATTGGCAGCGGAAAGTAAAGCATGCAACTTGCAAGAATGTAAAGGGAAGGGTTTGGAGAATTCAAACGCAATTGGAGACACGGATGTTTTTCCCGTGGTTCGGATAGGTGGTGCTATCCTACATCCACGTTGATGGAGACTTCAACCCACGAAGGGTAACGGTTGCGCGAGTCCACGAAGGGCTCCACCCACAAAGGGTAACGGTTGCGCGAGTCCACGGAGGGCTCCACCCACAAAGGGTCCACGAAGAAGCAACCACCCACAAAGGGTCCACGAAGTAGCAACCTTGTCTATCCCACCATGGCCATCGCCCACGAAGGACTTGCCTCACTAGCGGTAGAATCTTCACGAAGTAGGCGATCTCCTTGCCCTTACAAACTCCTTGGTTCAACTCCACAATCTTGTCGGAGGCTCCCAAGTGACACCTAGCCAATCTAGGAGACACCACTCTCCAAGAAGTAACAAATGGTGTGTTGATGATGAACTCCTTGCTCTTGTGCTTCAAATGATAGTCTCCCCAACACTCAACTCTCTCTCATAGGATTTGGATTTTGTGGAAAGAAGATTTGAGTGGAAAGCAACTTGGGGAAGGCTAGAGATCAAGATTCATATGGTAGGAATGGAATATCTTGGTCTCAACACATGAGTAGGTGGTTCTCCCTCAGAACATATGAGTTGGAATTGTGTATGTGTTCTGATGGCTCTCTCCGCGAATGAAGAGGAGGTGGAGGGGTATATATAGCCTCCACACAAAATCCAACCGTTACACACAGTTTTCCAATCTCGGTGGGACCGAATCAACAAACTCGGTCGGACCGAAAAGGTAAACCTAGTGACCGTTAGAGATTTTTGGTGGGACTGACATGCAACTCGGTAGGACCAATATGGTTAGGGTTTGGGCATAACGTAATCTCGGTGAGACCGATTACACAAACTCGGTGAGACCGAATTTGGTAATTAGCTAACCAGAGAGTTGGTCAGGCAAACTCGGTGGGACCGATTTGCTCTTTCGGTGAGACCGAAAAGTTACAAAAAGGAAACACTGAATTTACATTGCAATCTCGGTGGGACCGATTCGCTCTTTTGGTGAGACCGAAAAGTTACAAAAGGGAAACAGAGATGGTTTCGGCGGAAACCTAACCCTAAAATTTTCGAATCAAAACTAATCTACGAACGCATTGACTGGATAGGAGTGTTTCAATCGTGGCAAGAATCATGATGATCACAATGTGCAAAGAATCAGATTGGAGAATAGCACAAAGATCGAGTCCATACCCTAGTTCGGCGGAGACTCGCTACGGCGGCAACGGCGGGGTAGAATTTCGTTGATGGCGATGGAGACCAGCGACTGGAGGCGGCTGGCGGCGAGAAGACGATCCGGAGACCACGTTGGAAGAGCAGGCTATCGCGTGGGCGAAGGGGTTCGGAGAAATTTCCAAATTTTTGCCCGTGACTATATATAGCCCGACCCTGTCGGTGTGACCGAGTGGAACAACTCGGTGGCACCGAGATTCATAACTGCAAGCAGTTACTGAAACTCGGTGTGACCGAAAGGTTCAAATCAGTTGCACCGAGATCGAAAACCTAGATCAACTTAATGATCTCGGTAGGACCGAAAGTGGGGTATCGGTCAGACCGAGAATCATAAAGAGGTTTTGGAAGTTTAAGTCTATGACGAATCGGGGACTCCGAGCGCTCCTCACACAGAGTGGTTCGAATCTTACTTGATCAAATTTTGTGATGTAGCATGAATAGAGTTTGAGACGAGAAAAGCATAGATAGCTAGAGGAGGTTCTTAGGCATTCTTGTCCATCCACTTGGCAAAAGGAAATAAAACCAAATCAATCAAAACAACAAGTGGATGTCCTCGAATGAGTAAAATATGCAACCAGCATGCTCACACAATAAGATGGCAAATGAAATATGTGACAAGGCATGCACAACCAATTCTAGCATCTACCAAGCAATTTGCGATGACAAGGTCATCTATATATGAGTATATTGACTTAGGAGTCAAGTGAGAACACTTGATCATAGGTCATACTCATCGTTTAAGCTCAAGTGGGGTTACCACTTTTACATAAAGCATTGTTGTGTTCACATCTTTAGAGTTGCTTTAGCTCAAGTCTTAGAGTAAAGCTCCCCCTAGATGTGATATCCCCCCTTAGAGGGATGAACTAACCTCCGGTTTTGTCGATGATGACTTCATGTAGATGTTGAAGATGTGGATGCTCAATGTTGATGTAGATCACTTGGAGCTATCCCTTTGAGTGAATTGCACTTTCAATAACTACATGGGTTAGTCCCGCAAGGAACAAACAAGGATATCCATAAACAAAGAGTGATGCACACACAAGATGATGTCCATGAAAACTTAGGTTACCTTGTCCCTTGTCTTACCAACAAGAGGGTTTGTGACTCCTTGAACTAGTGCAAGATGTGGAAGTTGATTGCACTTGTTCTTGCCAAAATGATAAGAGTGAAGTATGTTGGCGGAGTCACCCTCAAGAACTCTCTAGTTCTTCTTCTTTTGGATCCACACCATCTTGATGGGAATCCTTGGAGTTGTAGTCGTACTTGATGAAGTGGAACTTGAAGTAGTCTTGGGAATCCACTTGACTAAAGTCTTAGGAGCTTCTTCAAATGCATCAATTTCCTCTTGAAGCTTGTCCTTGCCTTTTTGCTTGTAGTCTTGTGGTGGAAGATCATCTTGAGCTTGTGTCCCCTTGAAAGAAGTATCATACTTCTCTTGTTGAGGAACAAACTTTGTCTTGGGGTATTGATCTTCTTCCCACTCAACTCCATTGGCATTGAACTTTCGTTCAAAACCAACACCTTGATTCTTCCGGTGCATTCCTTGCTTGCGCACAATTTCCTCGAATTGCTTACTCCCGGCAAGGCTTTTGTACACTCCTTTCTCTATAATTCCCTTCAATAAGCTATTTTCTTGCTCAAGTGTAACTTGGCTAAGAGAATCATTAGTGGAATCAAGAGAACTACTAGAAGCAACAATATTGGATTCAGCATGATCATTGTTACTGCTAGAGGAAGAATCTTTCTTGTTCTTGTTACTAGACTTGACTTGAGGCATGTAAGTGGATAAGAGTAAACGCTTGGCAATGTAAGAAGAACTTTTCTTGCGGAGATCATCATTGATTTCTTTTAAAAACTCATGCTCTTGCTCAAGATTGATCTTTTCAAAGCGTAATTTCTCATGAGCTCTTAAAAGTTCTCGATGATCTTCGAAGATAGTTTCATGAGCTAACTTAAGAGTGTTTAGTTCTTTAGTTAGAGCCTCAATCTTCTTCTTATCATTGTCATTCGTTTTATCTTGATTAGCATGATTAATTGACGTTTCATCATATTCATCACTAGAGTTGTCAACAAGCAAATCATCACCTAACAAGTCATCTTCATCACTATTGAAATCAACATACTCGGGGTGTGTTACCTTAGGACCTTTGGCCATGAAGCATCTCCCAATTCCTTCATTCGGTGAGTCAAATATGTCGTAGGAGTTGGTTGACACAAGTGCTAGACCGGCAACACCTTCATCTTGAGTATCTTCGGAGTCGGAGTGATAACTTCTTTCGGAGTGGCTATCGGAGTCGGAGCCGAATACCCATTCACCAACATGAGCTTGATGTCTTCGTTTTGTGTAGCTCCTTGATGATTTTTTCCTTCCTTTCCGAATCCTTGCTTCTCCGTGAGTATCTTCGTTCATAACGATCATCTCTACTCCTTCTCTCTCTTGGTGGTGATTCTTTGCTTCTTCTTTTTGGAGAATCTTCTCTTCTCTTGTAGGGAGCCGTACACTCATTGGAATAGTGTCCGGGTCTTCCACAACTGTAGCAGTTTCGCTCTCGACTAGAAGATTATTTGTCATTGTAGGACCTTGACTTGAAGCTTCTATCTTTGCTTCTACTCTTGTAGAACTTGTTGAAGTTCTTCACCATTAAGCTCAATTCTTCATTGAAGTTTTGTTTCTCACTTGATGATGTAGGGGCTTCACATGAGGCTTTGTAGGCACTACTTGATTTGTTGTGAAGTTCCTCTTTATCCTTAAGTGACATCTCATGAGCAACAATTCTTCCAATCACCTCCATTGGCTTGAGATCTTTGTAATTGGGCATCATTTGGATCAATGTGCACACGGTATCATATTTTCCATCCAAGACTCTTAGAATCTTCTTGATGATGAATCTATCGGTCATCTCTTCACTTCCTAAGCCGGCAATCTCATTTGTGATGAGAGCAAGCCTAGAGTACATTTCAGCGACACCTTCACCATCCTTCATTTTGAACTTGTCAAGTTGACTTTGAAGCACATCCAACTTGGATTCCTTGACGGAGTCGGTACCTTCGTGCGTATCAATCAAAGTGTCCCAAATATCCTTTGCATTCTCAAGACGGCTGATTTTGTTGAATTCTTCGGGGCACAATCCGTTGAAGAGAATATCACAAGCTTGAGCATTGTATTGCAACATCTTCAACTCATCCGCAGTAGCTTCACGGTTTGGTTCTTTCCCATCAAAGAAGTCACCTTGCAAACCAACACACACAATAGCCCAAACGGCGGGGTTATGTCCAAGAATATGCATTTTCATTTTATGCTTCCAACTAGCAAAATTGGTACCATCAAAGTAAGGACCTCTACGGTGATAATTTCCCTCGCTAGACGCCATACTCTCCTAGGTTGTGAAACCAAGGCTATGACCACCAAAAGCTATGGAGATCAAAGCAAATGGAGACCAAAGCTCTGATACCACTTGTAGGATCGAAAGTATGTCTAGAGGGGGGGTGATTAGACTACTTGACCAAATAAAACTTAACCTTTTCCCAATTTTAGTTCTTGGCAGATTTTAGCTATTGTAGGACAAGTCAAGCAATCATCACACAATTCAAGCAAGCATGCAAAGAGTATATTGGCAGCGGAAAGTAAAGCATGCAACTTGCAAGAATGTAAAGGTAAGGGTTTGGAGAATTCAAATGCAATTGGAGACACAGATGTTTTTCCCGTGGTTCGGATAGGTGGTGCTATCCTACATCCACGTTGATGGAGACTTCAACCCACGAAGGGTAACGGTTGCGCGAGTCCACGAAGGGCTCCACCCACAAAGGGTAACAGTTGCGCAAGTCCACGGAGGGCTCCACCCACAAAGGGTCCACGAAGAAGCAACCACCCACAAAGGGTCCCCGAAGTAGCAACCTTGTCTATCCCACCATGGCCATCGCCCACGAAGGACTTGCCTCACTAGCGGTAGATCTTCACGAAGTAGGCGATCTCCTTTGCCCTTACAAACTCCTTGGTTCAACTCCACAATCTTGTCGGAGGCTCCCAAGTGACACCTAGCCAATCTAGGAGACACCACTCTCCAAGAAGTAACAAATGGTGTGTAGGTAATGAACTCCTTCCTCTTGTGCTTCAAATGATAGTCTCCCCAACACTCAACTCTCTCTCATAGGATTTGGATTTGGTGGAAAGAAGATTTGAGTGGAAAGCAACTTGGGAAGGCTAGAAATCAAGATTCATATGGTAGGAATGGAATGTCTTGATCTCAACACATGAGTAGGTGGTTTTCTCTCAGAACATATGAGTAGGAATGATGTGTGTGTTCTGATGGCTCTCTCTTCGAATGAGAAGGAGGTGGAGGGGTATATATAGCCTCCACTGAAAATCCAACCGTTACACACAATTTACGAATCTCGGTGGGACCGAATCAGAAAACTCGGTCGGACCAAAATGGTAAACCTAGTGACCGTTAGGAATTTCGGTGGGACTGACATGCAACTCGGTAGGACCGATATGGTTAGGGTTTGGGCATAACGTAATCTCGGTGAGACCGATTACACAAACTCGGTGAGACCGAATTTGGTAATTAGCTAACCAGAGAGTTGGTCAGGCAAACTCGGTGGGACCGATTTGCTCTTTCGGTGAGACCGAAAAGTTATAAAAAGGAAACACTGAATTTACATTGCAATCTCGGTGGGACCGATTCGCTCTTTCGGTGAGACCGAAAAGTTACGAAAGGGAAACAGAGAGTTTGCAATCCCATCTCGGTGAGACCGAGATCCCTATCGGAAGAACCGATTTGCTAGGGTTTGGCAATGGCTTATGACAAGTGAAACTCGGTGGCGCCGGATAGAAAGAATCGGTAGGACCGAGTTTGGCTTAGGGTTTAGGTCATATGTGGATATGGGAAAGTAGCTGAGGATTTTGGAGCATATCATTAAGCACATGAAGCAAGAGGCTCATTAAGCAACACCTCATCCCTCCTTGATAGTATTGGCTTTTCCTAAAGACTCAATGTGATCTTGGATCACTAAAATATAAAATGAAGAGTCTTGAGCTTTTGAGCTTGAGCCAATCCTGTGTCCTTAGCATTTTGAGGGTTCCACTTTCACATCCATGCCATGCCAATCATTGAGCTTTCTTGAAATAGTCATCTTGGAATAGCATTAGCTCAATGAGCTATATGTTGTTATGAATTATCAAAACCACCTAGGGATAGTTGCACTTTCACAAGTACATCTTCGCCCAACCAGATTTGAACCTTAGGCAAAGACGTTGGTTGGAGTTGATCTCAGATTACGACTTAGGAATTACCTACACCGCGGGCAAGGGGAATGTAAGTCGTAAGTCGTAAGTCCTATTGCAGCAATCTCATGTTGCAACAGGGCCAGCCACTTCTCCATGAGGAATTATGTAAGCTTAACCTTTACATTGCTCCTCACGGATTCCTTTCTACTTGGTGGTGAAACCTACCCTTGAGGATCAGATCATTACTGATCAGAAGTTTGATAGGGGTGTTATCCGCATCAAGACAAACATTAAGAAAGGAGTTGGTGGATGTTTCTCTATGGATGATCGAGGTGTTGTTTTCTTTGAGAATCGCTTGGTGATTCCCAAGAACCAACATCTGCGACAACTGATTCTTAAGGAGGGACATGAATCCCCTATCACGATTCATCCCAGTAGTACTAAGATGTATCAGGACCTATGCCAGAGGTTCTGGTGGACTAGGATGAAGAGAGAAATTCCTCAGTTCATTGCTAACTGTGACATTTGTTGCCGCGTTAAGGCAGAGCATCAAAGGCCTGCTGGCACTCTTCAGCCTTTAGCTATTCCTGAATGGAAATGGGATAAAGTTGGTATGGACTTCATCACCGGCTTTCCCAGGACCAAGAGAGGCAATAATGCTATCTTCGTGGTCATTGATCGTCTCTCCAAAGTGGCGCACTTCCTACCTGTTCGAGAGAGTATCACCGCTAGTCAGCTAGCTGACTTATATATTTCTCGAATAGTATCACTTCACGGTGTTCCACTAGAGATCAATTCAGACCGTGGCAGTCTTTTCACTTATCACTTCTGGGAGAGTTTCCAAACTGCCATGGGCACCCATCTTTCCTTCAGTACCGCTTTCCACCCTCAATCAAGTGGTCAGGTGGAAAGGGTCAACCAAATTCTCGAAGACATGCTTAGAGCTTGTGTTATCTCCTTTAGTATGGATTGGGAGAAGTGTCTTCCCTTCACCGAGTTTGCTTATAACAATAGCTACCAGTCCAGCCTCAAGAAAGCTCCTTTTGAGGTTCTGTATGGACGAAGATGTCGAACACCTTTGAACTGGTCAGAAACCGATGAAGGACAATTCTTTGGACCGGATATGATCCAGGAGGCAGAAGAGGAAGTTCGCATCATTCGTGAGAATTTGAAAACAGCCCAATCTCGTCAAAAGAGCCAGTATGACTGTAGTCATAAGGAAGTGGCTTATGAAATTGGCGACAAAGCTTACCTTCGGATTACCCCTTTGAAGGGTACCCATCGATTCGGTATCAAGGGCAAGTTGGCTCCTCGTTACATTGGTCCCTTTCTCATTCTCGCTAAACGAGGAGAGGTTGCCTTCCTGTTGGAACTACCACCACATCTTTCTCGAGTTCATGATGTCTTCCACGTCTCTCAACTCAGGGGTTGCTTCTCGGATCCCATCCACGGAGTGGACCATGAAATGCTTGATCTCCAAGATAACCTCACTTATCGAGAGTACCCTATTTGCATACTTGATCAAGCAGAGCGTGTCACCCGACGTCATAACATCATGTTTCTCAAGGTTCAATGGTCTCATCATTCCGAGAGAGAAGCTACTTGGGAGCGTGAAGATCGTCTTCGACTTGAGTACCCCACTTTCTTTCCGTCGACTCCTGAATCTCGGGACGAGATTCTTCCGAGTGGGGGCGAGTTGTCACACCCCTAGTTCTGGTATGCTCGAGGCTAGCTAGTCATGTGTGCATCATGTTTAAATTTCATTTAAATTTGAAATGAGGATTTGTGAAACCCTCAGAATCATTTCTAGAAATGACCCAGATAAAAATTGCTCCAAAAAGGTCCAAGAAAATGTTCATGTTGTTCTCTAAAAATATGGGACAGAGATGAAAATCAAACCAATATTTTTAGGAGCTCATAAGTATTTATTTTGGGCATTTGGAAACAATGCAGTAATTATTTGCTTTTGATATATAAATGTTATATATATATTATATGTCCAAAAATTGTGCCATTTGTTGAGGAGCTCTGGAATAATACCACTAGCCCCTACAAAAATTGGCATAATAAAATAAAATGGTTTAGTATTTTTATTAAACCAAACAAATGTCAGAAAAATAGGAAAGAAACAAAAACAGAAAGCTTACCTGGCGCTTACCTACAGCCATCTGGCGCCTCAGCCGGCCCAGTGGTGCGGCCCACTGGCCCAACCGCCAACCGTCGTCCTCCTGGCGATGACAGAAGGACAGGGGCATGCGCCGGCGCGCGTCCGGCCGGGGCCACGTTCCCCGCCACCTCCTGCTTCTCCTCGTCGTCGTCTGGATGCCCCGCGCGACGCCACGCGCCGCCCCGACCTCTCTCCCTCTCCCTCGATCTCCCTCCTCCTCTAGTTCTCTTCCGCGCGACCGCCCGAGCACCACCGTCGTCGTCGCGCGCCATTGTGCGGCCACTGCCTCCCCCTCGCCCTCTCTTCGAGTCCAGAAGCTCTGCCACGTCGTCCTCCACCACTTCGTCAAGCCACGCGCCTCGGGAGGCCCTGGAGAGCCGCCTCGCCACCGTCTTCATATCCGGTCGCCGGAGATCGTCTTCGCCGCCCCGTCGTCTTCAACACGTCCCCGAGCTCGCCGACCGCCTCGTTCGAACTGCCGTGAGCTTCTACTCCATTCCCCTCTCTCCATTTAGCCGCCTGCACGCCGTAGCCCCTTTTCCCGCCGTGGCCGTAGCTTCTCGCCGCCGTCTATGTCGCCGCCGTCGCCCTGGCCACCGCAGCCCGCAACCGAGCACGTCACCGTGATCCTGGTGCCACGAGGGTGCCGCAGAGCCCCTCGGGTGGCCTCCCCGTGCCCCACAGCCCGCTCCCGCTTGAAGCCCGTGCTCCGGCCGCCGCCCCGAGCTCCGCTCCGGCGAGCTCCAGCCGTCCCCGCCTCTCCCACTTGCTCCAAATGACGCGGACGAGGCTCAACTCCTCGCCCGTGGTCTCCGCCGCCCGAATGGTCACCGGAGGGCGATTCCCGTGCCCTCCGCCCCGTTCAGCCTCGTCGGCGGCTAAACGCCGGCAGGTTTGACCGCGTCAACCCCACTAATTAACCCCCCCTCTGTGACATTGACAAGTGGGCCAGGCCCCTGCTAATTTTAGTTAGATGTTAATTAAACTTAATTAGCTGATGATACTGACAGTGGGCCCCGCGCCCTAATCTATTAATTAGATTAGAAATAACCCCTCGGTTAAACTAACTATGACACTGACGTGTGGCCCCCACACGTCAGGTTTGACCTGGTCGGCTCCGTTGACCTGTTGACGCGGGCAGGACGCAATGCTGACGCAATTTTTCATTTTCTGGTCTAAAATTAATCAGGAAATTCTAGAAAATGATTCAAACTTCAAAAAATCATAGAAATTCAACTGTAGCTCAGATTGAAATAATTTATGTATGAAAAATTATCAGAAAAACACAATCTTTCCATCTGTACCATTTTCATGCATGACAAAACAACTTATATGTGCTGTATAGGTGAAAACATATAAATGGCATATATAAGAGCTTAATTTGGAGTTGCATTTGAACCCTTGGTTCAAATGGACTTCATTCAATTTGAATACTAGTTGCATTAGCTCAAACAGCATCACATCTTCATGCCATGTTCATGCATCATATTGTTGCATATGCTTGTGTATTGATTGTTGGCACCGTTCCTTCTCGATAGGTCCTGCTCCGGAAGTGTTCGAGAGTACCTATCAGTGAAGCAGTGCCCCCCCTGTTGATCTACCAGGCAAGCAACCCCCCTTCTTCATTCCGATACAATCCCACTCTCTCGCTCCTGCTCTGTTTTATTGCATTAGGACAACAACGATTCAACTGCTACTTTATGCTGCGGTAGTTGAACTGTAACACCCCGGATGTAACTTACCCAATTTGTACTCCAACTCTTGCCGTTTCTAAGTTATTTTATTTTCTCGGGTTCGGGTTTTTGTCTCCGTGTGTTGTTATCGTTGCCATGCATCTCATATCATGTCATCATGTGCATTGCATTTGAATACGTGTTCGTCTCATGCATTCGAGCATTTTCCCCGTTGTCCGTTTTGCATTCCAGCGCTTCGTTCTCCTCCGGTGGTCATTTCTACCTTTCTTTCGTGTGTGGGGATTAAACATTTCCGGATTGGACCGAGACTTGCCAAGCGGCCTTGGTTTACTACCGGTAGACCACCTGTCAAGTTTGGTACCATTTGGACTTCGTTTAATACTCCAACGGTTAACCGAGGGACCGAAAAGGCCTCGTCTGTGTTGCAGCCCAACACCCCTCCAATTTGGCCCAAAACCCACCTAAACCCTCTCCATCATCTAGAGCGTTCGATCACGTTTGCGTGGCCGAAAACCGCACCTCATTTGGACTCTCCCAGCTCCCTCTACCTCTATTTAAGGCATCCCCTCCCGAAATTCCGGATCAAATCCACCCTAACCTAGCCCCCTTTCTCTCTCCGCGCGCCGGACGTGTCCGGACGCGCCGGACATCGCCACCGCCCCCAACCGAGAGCTGCCATGTGGCGCCCCCGGACCACATCATCGCCCCGCGCCGCCAGGCACGCTCGGGCCCATCCCCGGCCCTCCCGGCCTGACTCGCGGCCACCGCCTCCCCGCGCCGCCCCGATCGACCCCGCCGCCCACGAGCTCCTCGCCGGAGCACGCCGCCGCCTCCACGCCGTCTCTCCGGTTCCGGCGAGCTCCGCACCGGGCGCCACCGCGCCACCGCAGGACGCTGCGCCGCCGCAACGTCGCCGACCGCCTCGCCCCGCCGCCTCTCCGACCCCGCCGCCGCAACGTCGCCGTCTCGCCAGCCGGCCAAGGCCCGGCGAGCTCACCTTCCTCCGGCAAGCCCTCGTCGCCGGCGAGCTTCGGACCCCACCGCTGCTACAGTGATTTTCGCCGGATCTAGATCCAGCTACAGTAAACCCTAATTCCGCGAGGTGGTTTTCTTCTAAGTCCTCGAAATCTCAGATCCATGTGCTCCTGTTCATCGTGTCGTATCTCCGCATCCGTAACTCCGTTTTGGGCAGATAGCATATCAAAATGTTCATCTCAGAGAGTACATCATTTCTTTCCATTGCATCATTTTCATTTGAGTTCATCTTGATGCCCGAAATGCTGTTAGAAGAGGGCTACTTGAGATAATTGTCAGATCTGCTGCTCCATTTAGATATTTGTCATTTTGCCATGATTATTGTGTGCATGATATGCCCTTGAGCTCTACATATGTTTTGTTAAGGGTTTTGTCATCTTTCCAGAGGTGCAACCCATGTAGTTTTGTGATGTGTGTGGTGACTAGCACAAGCTTGCTAAGTGAGGCACTTGGTAATTCTGATTTTAGGGACTTAGCATTTCCACTAAGTCCTTGATCTGTTTATCTCATGATGCCTTATGTTCATATTGTTTCCTAGTGATCCGTGCCTCTTTTGAGGATGATCAGTAAGGATGTTTTGTTAATCTTGTAGTGCTCTATCCATCCATGTCTTTGTTTGCAATTATGGAGCACCCTAGCTTGAGTCAATCGAGCTCTACTTTTGCTACTTTGTGAATCTGGGCAGATTGTCTACTTGTTAGCGATTTTGCTGATGATGTTGTAGTTGATCCGTGCATGCTATGCTATTGTTCTCGCCATTTCTAGCTTGAATTTTGTGTATTCTTGATGGGTTTAAGCTTAGATTATCATGACTTGCTCCGTAGTGAGTGCATCGAGCTCGTAAACATGCCTACTTGATATCTGTTTTCAGCATGTGCCAGTTTTCACCAAGTCTGAAAACTGATTATGTTTTTGCTATGTTCACATGCTTGCAATTGTATTTTCTGATCTCTTTTGGCTCAAGGTCACTAAGGGACTTTTGTTTAGCTCTTTGAGTAGCTCCATGCCATGTTTTACTTTGCCATGTTCAGGTCCTGTAGCATGTAGTTTTTTTGCTCCAAAGAGTGCTACCTGATCTGAAATTCCAGAAAAGTGTTAATTTCACTAAGTCTGAAATCTGTTTGCCATATGCATTTTTGCCATGCTTGTTTGAACCTGTTAATGGATGAATTGGCCGTAGCTCAGTGCTAGACTTTTGTTAAGCATCTTGAATTCATCCCTTCCATGTATTTTTTTTGCCATGTTTGGGTGCTGTAGCATGATCATTTCGTTGCATTTAGATGGCTACTTGCTGTAAATCGCAGACCTGTGCCATATTTGAATCGCTTGCCATTTCCAAACCGTAACTCCGATTCCAGCGTTCTTTATATCGTTTTCAAGCGATTTCATCTCATATTTCCAGTGGCACACTTGGATTTCCAACTTGAGGCCAGGTTCATGCATTCCCTGTAACATCTTGCATATGCATCTCGCATCGCATCCCGCATAGCATACTATCCTTGCGCCATATTGGTTGATCCTTGCACGTGGTTGATTGTGTCCTTGTTGCTTGTTTGTCTTGTTTGGGTAGATCCGGGAGACGAGTTCACTAATGAGGAGCCCGTTGAGTTTGCTTTTGAGGATCCAGTCAACTCTGACAACTTTGCAGGCAAGATGATCATACCCTCGAAATCACTACTATCTTTGCTTTGCTAGATGCTCGCTCTTTTGCTATGCCAATGCTACGATGCCTACCACTTGCTTTCAAGCCTCCCAAATTTCCATGTCAAACCTCTAACCCACCATGTCCTAGCAAATCGTTGATTAGCTATGTTACCGCTTTGCTCAGCCCCTCTTATAGTGTTGCTAGTTGCAGGTGAAGATTGGAGACCGTTCCTTGTTGGAACATTCATTTACTTGTTGGGATATCATTATATTATCTTGTTATCTTA
Organism: Triticum urartu; assembly: GCF_003073215.2. Lineage (NCBI taxonomy): Eukaryota > Viridiplantae > Streptophyta > Magnoliopsida > Poales > Poaceae > Triticum > Triticum urartu. The sequence goes on from NC_053024.1 coordinate 236,584,800, forward strand.
ATGCATCTATATACTTGGTAAAGGGTGGAAGGCTCGGCCTCTCGCCTAGTGTTTTGTTCCACTCTTGTCGCCCTAGTTTCCGTCATATCGGTGTTATTTTCCCGGATTTTGCGTTCCTTACGCGGTTGGGTTATAATGGGAACCCCTTGATAGTTCGCCTTGATTAAAGCTTTTCCAGCAATGCCCAACCTTGGTTTTACCATTTCCCACCTAGCCTCTTTTTCCCTTGGGTTTCCGGAGCCCGAGGGTCATCTTATTTTAAACCCCCCGGGGCCAGTGCTCCTCTGAGTGTTGGTCCACCTGCCAGCTGCCGGTGGCCACCAGGGGCAACTCTGGGCTGGCCTACCCGTACCTAAGACAATCTGAGTGTGCCCTGAGAAAGAGATATGTGCAGCTCCTATCGGGATTTGTCGGCACATTCGGGCGGTGTTGCTGGACTTGTTTTAACCTGTCGAAGTGTCTTGAAGAACCGAGGTACCGAGTCTGATCGGAACGTCTCGGGAGGAGGTCTATTCCTTCGTTGACCGTGAGAGCTTGTCATGGGCTAAGTTGGGACTCCCCTGTAGGGATTTGAACTTTCGAAAGCCGTGCCCGCGGTTATGGGCAGATGGGAATTTGTTAATGTCCGGTTGTAGATAACTTGAACCTTAACTTAATTAAAATGAATCAACTGAGTGTGTTACCGTGATGGCCTCTTCTCGGCAAAGTCCGGGAAGTCGACACGGTGTTGGAGTAATGCTTGCGCAGGTTGTCCTCTAGATTATCGCTCGCGCTTTGCCTCCTCTTCTCGCTCTCTTTTGCGAATAAGTTAGCCACCATATTTTGCTAGTCGCTTGCTGCAGCTCCACTTATATTTACCTTGCCTTACCTATAAGCTTAAATAGTCTTGATCGTGAGGGTGCAAGATTGCTGAGTCCCTGTGGCTCACAGATTACTATTACACCAGATGCAGGGCCTGATGATTCCGCTCCAGGTGACGCGCTCGAGCTCAAGTGGGAGTTCGACGAGGACTCTCAATGTTACTATGTTTCATTTCCTGATGATCAGTAGTGGTGCCCAGTTGGGGGTGATTGGGACCGTGTCGCATGTTGGGTTATCTTTTATTTTGGCGCCATAGTCGGGCCATGAGTCTTTGGATGATGTAATGTTATTTATGTACCTTGATTGACGTGGTGAGTGTAAGCCAACTATGTTATCTCCCCTTTTATTATCTATATTACATGGGATGTTGTGAAGATTGCCTAACTTGCGACATATGCCTTCAATGCGATTATGCCTCTAAGTCGTGCCTCGACAAGTGGGAGATATAGTCGCATCGAGGGTGTTACAAGTTGGTAATCAGAGCCTTCCCCGACCTTAGGAGCCCCATTGCTTGATCATTTTAGCGGCCGAGTTGTGTCTAGAAAAATGTTTTGAGTCATTTAGGAATTATATATCGGAGATTTTAGGAATTCTTTTTACTTCCCAGTCTCCTCATCGCTCTGGTAAGGCATCCTGACGTAGAGTTTTGACTCTTCTCTTCTCAAATTTCACTAAAAAAAATTTAGGATCACGCGGGTATCTTGGAATCGTTCCGATGGTTTTATGATGAGAACATTGTCTTGGTGCCTCCTGTCAGGGGTTTTGTGGAAGTGTCCCGGGGATTTGAGCTCTGAGGTGTTGTCGTCATAATTTTATCGTTACAGTTTTGGAATACCTGAGTTTAGTACGCCGACATCGAAAATCTCTTTTATGCAGTTCGTTGGTGAGATAACCTCAACGCCACCCAGTACTGGGGCGGGAGTTCGGGAGTATCGCCATAACTTGTATAACGGATGCTTTTCGAAGGTTGAGGTAGACTGTTTCCGAAGGTTTCTTGGTTATGTGTTGAAGGATGGATATAGCTGGATGTAGGATTTGCTAGAATTGGGTGAGATATTATGCTTCCCCTGTATCTCCAACACCTGATTGCATAACCGGAAAGGTTCGGGAGTTTCATAGGTGGGAATTCTTGTAGCTCTAGTGTCTTCTTCCACGTATATTGGTTTGAGATTGGGATTTCTTACCAAGTATTCGTTCTTGATCGGTACCTTGTTGATTTATTTCTCTACCTTTATTCTACATGGCTTCTCAATTTATGGAGATGTGACCATTTCAAGAGGAATGCATTCGTTCATTTTGTTCGGATGTGAAGACTATATGTTGCAATTTTCATTCTGTTGGATTCAGCTTCAATATTTATCTATCAATGTGCTAATGGATGTCAACCTCTTCAGGATGGCTCCTCCAACACGCACGACTCCGAATCCTGATCCGCCACCACCTCCACCTCCTCTGGAGGCATGGCAAGCTGTGATGGCCGCAACCAATGGAAACACACAATTGATCATGCAAATTCTTCAAAAGCGCAATCAAGGCAACCAAGGCAACAATCAGAATAACTTTGCTACACTCAACCAGTTCCTTGCTAATGGGCCAAAGGCTTTCAGAAATTGTGTTGAGGCAACCGATGCTGACGATTGGCTTGTGGATCTGTGCAAGCATTTCGAGTGCAGTCACGTCAGGCCTGAGGACTTTGTCAAGTTCGCTTCCTTCCAACTCAAAGATCAAGCTGCAGAATGGTTCCAGCAGTACAAGGACTCCAGAGGTGGACGTGTTATCACTTGGGATGAATTCCGTTAAAATTTCCGAGCTCATCATATCCCTCAGAGCGTGGTTGAAAGCAAGCGTGAGGAATTCCGCAATCTGAAGCAAGGCTCTTTGTCTGTCTATGACTACAACAAGTTGTTCCAGAAGCTTGCCCACTTTGCCAAGCAGGACGTACCTGATGAGAAGACATGATATACCAGTTCAGGGGTTGTCTTGGAGAAGAAATTCAGCTAGCTCTTGTTCTCTTTGAGCCCTTGAGATACGATGAGTTCTACAACATGGCATTGAAGCAAGAGGCCGCTCAGTTGAGGTGTGATGGTTCCAAGAAGCGAGTCAGAGATGTTACTCCTTCTTCCTCTACTCAAGTGGCCAAGCAGCAGAAGTATTGGCTTCCTCCTCCTCCGTTCCGTCAGCCGTATCAGCAGAAGAGCAAAGGTGGCAGTGGTTCTTCCCACCCACCCAACCCTGGCTTTCAGTACAAGACTTCGTCTCAAGCTCCAAGATCGAGTGCTCCGTATCATCGTCCGCTTTCAGAGGTCACGTGCAACAAGTTCCAATAGAAGGGTCACTATGCCAACAAGTGTTTCAACCAGAGGCGTCTTCCTCCTCCTCCTCCTGTCAGATCGGCAAGTACAGCTGTGGTCAAGCATAACCCCAACCATGCCAAGGTCAACTTGATGAATGCAGCTCAGGCAGAGGACTCGTCAGATGTCATCATGGGTAACCTTCCAGTTGACGATTTTCCTGCAAAAGTTCTTTTTGACACGGGTGCATCGCATTGTTTCATCTCGAGACCATTTTCATCTAAGGATGGTTTGGCTTTGCAAATTTTGCCTAGTCCATTAGCAGTTGTATCTCCCGGTAGGCGCATGCATGCTAACTCCATTGCTCCGGATGTTACTATCACTTTGGGAGACTACAAGTTTCTATCTTCTCCTACGGTTCTTGGTGACTCGGATATTGATCTTATTCTCGGAATGGATTGGCTTTCTAAGCACAAAGCACATCTTGATTGTGCTGCCAGGTAGATTCAATTGACTCATTCGTCTGAGGATGTAATTGTCTTTGCCGCTCGGGATAATACCATTCGTCTGTTTTCTCTCAATGAGAAGGGTGAACTGGATGCTATCTCGCAAATTCCAGTCGTTTGCCAATATCAAGACGTCTTTCCAGAAGAGCTTCTAGGAATGCCTCCACACCGGCCAGTTGAATTCGTTATTGATCTTAAGCCTGGCACGGAACCTGTGTGCAAGCGCCCTTACAAGCTCGGACCTGAAGAGCTGAAGGAGCGGAAGAAGCAACTCGATATTCAAGAGAAAATGGGTCTCATCCGGCCTAGTTCTTCTCCATGGGGTTGTGGTGTTCTTTTTGTGAAGAAGAAGGATGGAACGGACCGACTTTGTGTTGATTACCGTCCATTGAACAAGAAGACCATCAAGAACAAATACCCACTTCCCAACATCAACGAGCTATTCGAACAACTCAAAGGTGCCCAAGTATTCTCCAAGCTTGATCTCCGTATGGGTTATCATCAGATTCGTATCCGTGAGCAAGATATTCCCAAGACGGCTTTCAGGACAAGTTTTGGTTCATATGAATACACTGTCATGTCTTTTGGCCTCGTCAATGCTCCTCCGACTTTCTCTCCCATGATGAACTTCATCTTCAACGCCTACACCAATGACTTCGTTTTGGTCTATCTCGACGACATTCTAGTTTTCTCAAAGAACAAGGAAGATCATGCCAAGCACTTGCGTTTGGTACTCGATAAGCTAAGGGAACACAAGTTCTACGCCAAGTTCTCCAAGTGTGAATTTTGGCTCGATGAGGTTCTTTATCTTGGTCATATCATCTCTGCCAAGGGCATTGCCGTGAATCCTGAGAAGGTGTCTGCAATTGTGAATTGGGAACCTCCTCAGAACGTGAAGCAACTCCGTAGCTTCCTCGGTCTCGCAAGCTACTGTCGAAGATTCGTTGAAAACTTTTCTAAGGTCGCGAAGCCTCTCTCTAATCTTCTCCAGAAGCAAGTCAAGTACGTTTGGTGTCCGGAGTGTGACATTGCTTTCAACACTTTGAAAGAGAAATTGATCACTGCTCGAGTTCTGACTCCGCCTGATGAATCCAAACCATACGAGGTATTTTGTGATCCCTCTCTTCAAGATCTTGGCGCAGTATTGATGCAAGAGAAGAAAGTTGTTGCTTATACCTCTCGCCAGTTGAAGCCCAATGAGAAGAACTACCCCGCTCATGATCCCGAGTTGGCGGCAGTTGTGCATGCTCTTTTGACTTGGAGACATCTCTTATTGGGAAGAAAAGTGGACATTTTCACTGACCACAAGAGTCTCAAGTACATCTTCACTCAGCCTAATCTCAACCTCAGGCAAACTCGATGGGTTGAAATGATTCAAGAGTATAATCCGAGTATCGAGTATACTCTAGGCAAGGCCAATGTGATTGCTGACGCTTTGAGCAGAAAAGCTTAATGCAATAGTCTGATTCTCAAGCCTTATCAACCCGAGCTTTGTGAAGCTTTCCGCAAACTTAATCTGCAAGTTGTTCCTCAAGGTTTCCTCGCCAACCTTCAAGTCTCTCCTACCTTGGAAGACCAGATTCGTCAAGCTCAGCTTCTTGATGCTATGGTGAAAAAGGTGAAGATTGGGATTGCCAAGAGTCAACCCAAGTACATGTGCTACCGCCTTGATGACAAGGACACTCTCTTCTTCGAGGATCGTATTGTTGTACCCAAAGGTGACCTCCGTAAAGTGATCATGAACGAGGCTCATAATTCCCTCCTCTCCATCCACCCTGGGAGCACGAAGATGTATCAGGACCTTAAGCAGGCTTATTGGTGGACTCGAATGAAGCACGAGATTGCTCAGTTCGTGAATGAATGTGATGTCTACAGAAGAGTGAAGGCAGAACACCAAAGGCCAGCAGGTCTCCTCCAACCTCTTGCCATTCCAGAATGGAAGTTTGACCACATTGAAATGGACTTCGTGACTGGGTTTCCTAAGTCCAAGCGTGGCAATGATGCTATATTCGTTGTCATCGACAAACTCACCAAAGTGGCTCACTTTCTGCCTATCAAAGAGTCGATCACTGCAGCTCAATTGGCGGAACTTTATACCTCTCAGATTGTCTCTCTGCACGGTATCCCACAAGTGATCTCTTCAGACCGTGGCAGCATCTTTACCTCCAAGTTTTGGGATTCTTTTCAGAAGGCCATGGGCACCAACATCCGCTTCGGCACAGCTTTCCATCCTCAAACTAGCGGTCAAGTCGAGCGTGTCAACCAAATTCTTGAAGATATGCTCAGGGCTTGTGTGATCTCCTTCGGCATGAAGTGGGAGGATTGTCTTCCTTATGCTGAATTCTCCTACAATAACAGTTTTCAAGCAAGTTCGGGCAAGGCCCCATTTGAAATTCTGTATGGCAGGAAGTGCCGTACCCCTCTCAACTGGTCTGAAACCGGTGAACGTCAGCTTTTGGGTAATGACTTAATCACAGAGGTAGAGGAAATGTGCAAAGTCATTCGAGATAACCTCCAAGCAGCCCAATCCCGCCAGAAGAGCTACTATGACAGTAAGCACCATTGTTTGGCCTTCGAGATCGGAGATCATGTTTACCTCCACGTCTCTCCTATGAAAGGTACTCGTCGCTTCGGTATCAAAGGGAAGCTTGCCCCCAGATACGTGGGACCTTTCAAGATTGTCAGCAAGAGAGGCGACCTTGCCTATCAACTCGAGCTTCCTTCAAACTTTGCAAATGTTCATGCCGTGTTCCATGTCTCTCAGCTCCGAAAGTGCTTCAAGACTCCTGACCGCACCGTCAACTTTGAGGACATTGAGCTCCAAGAAGATCTCTCTTATCATGAGCACCCAGTTGCTATTCTTGAAGAGACTGAACGCAAGACTCGCAATAAGTCAATCAAATTCCTCATAGTCAAGTGGTCACACCATTCCGACCATGAAGCTACCTGGGAACGCGAGGATCACCTCCGTTCTGAGTACCCCGCGTTCTTTCAGTCCTAGATCTCAGGACGAGATCCTTTCGTAGTGGTGGAGTGTTGTAACACCCCGGATGTAACTTACCCAATTTGTACTCCAACTCTTGTCGTTTCCGGCGTTAAGTTATTTTATTTTCTCGGGTTTGGGTTTTTGTCATCGTGTGTTGTTATCGTTGCCATGCATCTCATATCATGTCATCATGTGCATTGCATTTGCATACGTGTTCGTCTCATGCATTCGAGCATTTTCCCTGTTGTCCCTTTTGCATTCCGGCGCTTCGTTCTCCTCCAGTGGTCATTTCTATCTTTCTTTAGTGTGTGGGGATTAAACATTTCCGGATTGGACCGAGACTTGCTAAGCGGCCTTGGTTTACTACCGGTAGACCGCCTGTCAAGTTTCGTACCATTTGGACTTCGTTTAATACTCCAACAGTTAACCGAGGGACCAAAAAGGCCTCGTGTGTGTTGCAGCCCAACACCCCTCCAATTTGGCCCAAAACCCACCTAAACCCTCTCCGTCATCTAGAGCATTCGATCACGATCGCGTGACCGAAAACCGCACCTCATTTGGACTCTCCTAGCTCCCTCTACCTCTATTTAAGGCATCCCCTCCCGAAATTCCGGATCAAATCCACCCTAACCTAGCCCCCTTCGTCTCTCCGCGCGCCGGACGTGTCCAGACGCACCGGACATCGCCGCCGCCCCCAACCGGGAGCTGCCACGTGGCGCCCCCGGACCACATCATCGCCCCACGCCGCCAGGCCCGTCCCCGGACCTCCCGGCCCGACTCGCGGCCACCGCCTCCCCGCACCGCCCCGACCGACCCTGCCGCCCACGAGCTCCTGGCCAGAGCACGCCGCCGCCTCCACTCCGTCTCTCCGGTTCCGGCGAGCTCCGCACCGGGCGCCACCGCGCCGCCACAACGTCGCCAACCGCCTCGCCCCGCCGCCTCTCCAACCCCGTCACCGCAACGTCGCCGTCTCGCCGGCCGGCCAAGGCCCGGCGAGCTCTCCTTCCTCCGGCAAGCCCTCGTCGCCGGCGAGCCTCGGACCCCGCCGCTGCTATAGTGATTTTCGCCGGATCTAGATCCAGCTACAGTAAACCCTAATTCCGCGAGGTGGTTTTCTTCTAAGTCCTCGAAATCTCAGATCCATGTGCTCCTGTTCATCATGTCGTATCTCCGCATCCGTAACTCCGTTTTTGGCATATAGCATATCAAATGTTCATCTCAGAGAGTACATCATTTCATTCCATTGCATCATTTTCATTTGAGTTCATATTGATGCCCGAAATGCTGTTAGAAGAGGGCTACTTGAGATAATTGTCAGATCTGCTGCTCCATTTAGATATTTGTCATTTTTGCGATGATTATTGTGTTCATGATATGCCCTTGAGCTCTACATATGTTTTGTTAAGGGTTTTGTCATCTTTCCAGAGGTTAAACCCATGTATTTTTGTGATGTGTGTGGTGACTAGCACAAGCTTGCTAAGTGAGGCACTTGGTAATTCTGATTTCAGGGACTTAGCATTTCCACCAAGTCCTTGATCTGTTTATCTCATGATGCCTTATGTTCATGTTGTTTCCTAGTGATCCGTGCCTCTTTTGAGGATGATCAGTAAGGATGTTTTGTTAATCTTGTAGTGCCCTATCCTTCCATGTATTTCTTTACAATTATGGAGCACCCTAGCTTGAGTCAATCGAGCTCTACTTTTGCTACTTTGTGAATCTGGGCTACTTGTTAGCGATTTTGCCGATGATGTTGTAGTTGATCCGTGCATGCTAAGATATTGTTCTTGCCATGTCTAGCTTGCATTTTGTGTATTCTTGATGGGTGTAAGCTTAGATTATCATGACTTGCTCTGTAGTGAGTGCATCGAGCTCGTAAACATGCCTACTTGATATCTGTTTTCAGCATGTGCCAGTTTTCACTATGTCTGAAAACTGATTATGTTTTTGCTATGTTCACATGCTTGCAATTGTATTTTCTGATCCCTTTTGGCTCAAGGTCACTAAGGGACTTTTGTTTAGCTCTTTGTGTAGCTCCATGCCATGTTTTACTCTGCCATGTTCAGGTCCTGTAGCATGTAGATTTGTTGCTCCGAAGAGTGCTACCTGATCTGAAATTCCAGACAAGTGTTAATTTCACTAAGTCTGAAATCTGTTTGCCATATGCATTTTTGCCATGCTTGTTTGAACCTGTTAATGGATGAATTGGCCGTATCTCAGTGCTAGACTTTTGTTAAGCATGTTGAATTCATCCCTTCCATGTATTTTTTTGCCATGTTTGGGTGGTGTAGCATGTTCATTTCGTTGCATTTAGATGGCTACTTGCTGTAACTCGCAGACCGGTGCCATATTTGAATCGCTTGCCATTTCCAAACCGTAACTCCGATTCCGGCGTTCTTTATATCGTTTTCAAGCGATTTCATCTAATCTTTCTAGTGGCACACTTGGATTTCCAAGTTGAGGCCAGGTTCATGAATTCCCTGTCACATCTTGCATATGCATCCCGCATCGCATCCCGCATAGCATACTATCCTTGCACCATATTGGTTGATTCTTGCACGTGGTTGATTGTGTCCTTGTTGCTTGTTTGTCTTGTTTGGGTAGAGCCGGGAGACGAGTTCGCTAACGAGGAGCCCGTTGAGTTTTCTTTCGAGGATCCAGTCAACTCTGACAACTTTGCAGGCAAGATGATCATACCCTCGAAATCACTACTATCTTTGCTTTGCTAGATGCTCGCTCTTTTTCTATGCCAATGCTACGATTCCTACCACTTGCTTTAAAGCCTCCCAAATTGCCATGTCAAACCTCTAACCCACCATGTCCTAGCAAACCTTTGATTGGATATGTTACCGCTTTGCTCAGCCCCTCTTATAGCGTTGCTAGTTGCAGGTGAAGATTGGAGACCGTTCCTTGTTGGAACATTCATTTACTTGTTGGGATATCATTATATTATCTTGTTATCTTACTGCATCTGTATACTTGGTAAAGGGTGGAAGGCTCGGCCTCTCGCCTACTGTTTTGTTCCACTCTTGCCGCCCTAGTTTCCGTCATATCGATGTTATGTTCCCGGATTTTGCGTTCCTTATGCGGTTGGGTTATAATGGGAACCCCTTGATAGTTTGCCTTGATTAAAGCTTTTCCAGCAATGCCCAACCTTGGTTTTACCATTTGCCACCTAGCCTCTTTTTCCCTTGGGTTTCCGGAGCCCGAGGGTCATCTTATTTTAAACCCCCCGGGCCAGTGCTCCTCTGAGTGTTGGTCCACCTGTCAGCTGTCGGTGGCCACCAGGGGCAACTCTGGGCTGGCCTACCCGTACCTAAGACAATCTGAGTGTGCCCTGAGAAAGAGATATGTGCAGCTCCTATCGGGATTTGTCGGTGCATTCAGGCGGTGTTGCTGGACTTGTTTTAACCTGTCGAGGTGTCTTGAAGAACCGAGGTACCGAGTCTGATCGGAACATCTCGGGAGGAGGTCTATTCCTTCGTTGACCATGAGAGCTTGTCATGGGCTAAGTTGGGACTCCCCTGCAGGGACTTGAACTTTCGAAAGCCGTGCCCGCGGTTATGGGCAGATGGGAATTTGTTAATGTCCGGTTGTAGATAACTTGAACCTTAACTTAATTAAAATGAATCAACTGAGTGTGTTACCATGATGGCCTCTTCTCGGCAAAGTCCGGGAAGTGGACACGGTGTTGGAGTAATGCTTGCGCAGGTTGTCCTCTAGATTCTCGCTCGCGCTTTGCCTCCTCTGCTCGCTCTCTTTTGCGAATAAGTTAGCCACCATATTTTGCTAGTCGCTTGCTGCAGCTCCACTTATATTTACCTTGCCTTACCTATAAGATTAAATAGTCTTGATCGCGAGGGTGCGAGATTGCTGAGTCCCTGTGGCTCACAGATTACTATTGCACCAGATGCAGGGCCTGATGATTCCGCTCCAGGTGACGCGCTCGAGCTCAAGTGGGAGTTCGACGAGGACTCTCAATGTTACTATGTTTCCTTTCCTGATGATCAGTAGTGGTGCCCAGTTGGGGGTGATCGGGACCGTGTCGCATGTTAGGTTATCTTTTATTTTGGCGCCGTAGTCGGGCCATGAGTGTTTGGATGATGTAATGTTATTTATGTACCTTGATTGATGTGGCGAGTGTAAGCCAACTATGTTATCTCCCCTTTTATTATCTATATTACATGGGATGTTGTGAAGATTGCCTAACTTGCGACATATGCCTTCAATGTGATTATGCCTCTAAGTCGTGCCTCGACAAGTGGGAGATATAGTCGCATCGAGGGTGTTACATGAACCCATTCCTCTGCATGACCTGTCATTGCCACAGTAAATAGTTGAAACCCACTAGCATGTGTAGAAGTTGATTGAGCCATGTGGTGTTCCTACCATGCCATGCTTGCTATTTCTTAGAGTTGTGTCAGGTCTGATTCGTCGGGAATGAATTGGAGTGGTACGATATGTTCTGGTGCTGAGAGTTAAGCGTGTGAACACGATTTGGTAAAGGTAGCGGTGAGAGGCCATGTAGGAGTACATCGTGGGTTGTCTCACTGGAACCGTCCTTAAGCACTGAGTTCCGTGTATGTTGTCCAATGACTAGCTACTACCACACATTGGAATGATTAAGTGCCCTCTCGACTTATTAGCCAACTTGATCTCTGTCCAGGAGTCGCAAATAGTTTCTGGTGTTTGTAGGTAGTGTTAGTAGTCTACCAAGTGGCACCCCGCTAGGTGGGCTTGGGACAGACTAGGCACAAGTGGCACGGTGTACCAAGCGTAGATCCATCCGGCAAGGTGGGCTTGGGAACCCTGCACATATCGTTTGGGGCCATGAGCGACACCCCGGCCGGATCTCCTTGCGGATGGAACCCGAATAGGTGATAAACCTGGATTAGAGTCGTGTGTGGTTAGTCAGGTCGTGGCTGACACCCTCGCCAGGCTTTCGCTTGAAGGTTGCCGAGGTACATGACGTGTACATGGTGATAAGTGGTGAGAGCATGTCTGAAGAAGTACACCCCTGAAGGGTTATCATGATCTATTCGAATAGCCGTGTCCTCGGTTATGGACTTCTTGGATGCTTACGTGGTACATAGGCAACTTAAAGTGGATACTCTAAAATGCTCAAGACAAGTGTGAGTGCTATGGATGGCCTTCTCGTCAGGAGACGAGGATGGATCCATAGTAGTGTTTTGATGTGGTGATTAGTGGACTCGTGTGCGCTGCCTCATCTCAAAGAAGTTTCTCATTGTCGTAGAACAGGATAGCCACTGAGTCAAAGCTGGCTTGCTGCAACTAAACCCCACATTAACTTCTTGATACAAATGCATGTATGATAGGATCTGATGTAAGTCTTGCTGAGTACCTTTGTACTCACGTTTGCTTTATTTATGTTTTGCAGGTGAGACGTCTGTCTCACTAGTAGTATCGCTGGACTTCGACGAGTAGCTTGTTACCTCAGCTACGATCTTGTACCTTGGAGGGACTTGTTGATAGTCAGGTTTCTTAGCCTTTTTCTTTTGTAGTTGTCTGTACTCAGACATGTAATGCTTCCGTTGATTGTATGCTCTGAATGATGGGTCATGTGACCCCTGTTTGTATTAATGCTATGTGGCTCTCCTAGGCCTTTATTTATATGAGTTGCGTTATGTTGTGATGCCATGTTGTATAGCACATACTTGGATGTGATGCGTACGTGTGACGTGTATTGCTATGTGTGCGATCCGACAATCTAGTTGTTTATCCTTGGCAGCCTCACATATGGGGAAATGTAGTTTAGTGCTTCCTTGAGCCATAGTAGTCCGCTACAGCCCGGTTCACCGGAGTCCTGCTAGCCCAGCACTACTACTCGGGACACTCGACTGGCCGGCATGTGTTTCACTTCGTTCCTGTGTCTGTCCCTTCGGCGAAATGTCACGCGGTGACATCCGGAGTCCTGGTAGCCCAGTGCTACAGCCCGGATTCACACGCTGTTGACCGACATGCTCGATGTGAATCATGTATGCCTGTCCCCATAGGTTAGTGCCGCTTTGGGTTCACGACTAGCCATGTCGGCCCGGGTTCACTGTCATATGGATGCTAGCGACACTATCATATACGTGACCCAAAAGGCGTAAATGGTCCCGGGCCATGGTAAGGCAACACCCGTGGGAATACCGTGCGTGAGGCCGCAAAGTGATATGAGGTGTTACATGCTAGATCGGTGTGACTTAGAATCGGGGTCCTGATAGGAAGGCTCGGCCTTATGCCTGGTGATTTGTTCCACTCTTGCCGCCCTAGTTTCTGTCATATCGGTGTTATGTTCCCAGATTTTGCGTTCCTTGCGCGGTTGGGTTATAATGGGAACCCCTTGACAGTTCACCTTGAATAAAAATCCTCCAGCAATGCCCAACATTGGTTTTACCGTTAGCCACCTAGCCTTTTCTTTCCTTGGGTTCTGTAGACTCAAGGGTCATCATTATTTTAACCCCCCGGGGCCAGTGATCCTCTGAGTGTTGGTCCAAACAGAGCCACTTGCAGCGCCACCTCGGGGAAACTTGAGGGTTGGTTTTAGTTGTACGTAGTGCTCGTCTGAGTGTGCCCTGAGAACGAGATATGTGCAGCTCCTATCGGGATTTGTCGGCACAACCGGGCGGTGTTGCTAGTCTTGTTTTACCATTGTCGAAATGTCTTGTAACCGGGATTCCGAGTCTGATCGGGTCTTCCCGCTAGGAGGAATATCCTTCGTTGACCATGAGAGCTTGTGATGGGCTAAGTTGGGACACCCCTGCAGGGATTTGAACTTTCGAAAGCCGTGCCAGCGGTTATGGGCAGATGGGAATTTGTTAATGTCCGGTTGTAGAAAACCTGAAATTGACCTTAATTAAAATGCACCAACCGCATGTGTAACCGTGATGGTCTCTTCTCGGCGGAGTCCGGGAAGTGAACACAGTGTTGGAGTTATGCTTGATGTAGGTTGTTCTAGCATCACTTCTTGATCATAGATTTCTCGAACGTGCTTTTCCTTCTCTTCTCGCTCTCTTTTGCGTATATGTTAGCCACCAAATATGATAGTCGCTTGCTGCAGCTCCACATCATACCTTTTACCCTTCCTATAAGCTTAAATAGTCTTGATAGCGAGGGTGTGAGATTGCTGAGTCCCCGTGACTCACAGATACTTCCAAAACCAGCTTGCAGGTGCCGTTGAATCGTGAAGATGATGCAACCAAGCTCAAGGAGGAGCTCGATGAAGATCTTGTTCCTTGTGTTGTTCCGTATCTAGTTGATCAGTAGTGGAGCCCAGTTGGGGTCGATCGGGGATCTGTGTAGCATTTGGGGTAGTCTTCTTTTATTTTGCTTCCGTAGTCAGACCTTGATTGTATCTGGATGATGTAATGCTTTATTCATGTATTGTGTGAAGTGGCGATTGTAAGCCAACTATGTATCTTTTCCCTTATGTATTACATGGGTTGTGTGAAGATTACCTCACTTGCGACATTGCTTTCAATGCGGTTATGCCTCTAAGTCGTGCTTCGACATGTGGGAGATATAGCCGCATCGAGGGCGTTACATAGCTTTTTTTATTCCTTTGCCCCATTTCCAATATAGATAAGATATTTATGCACATCCCTGTTTTCAAGCCTTTCCAAAGCAGTTCACTGATGATTACCTCTCAAACCACCTCTATGGTAAGGAGGCGAGGATGGTTTTCATACAACACCCACAGTTCAATATTGAAGTGTTTCTGAAGAGGACGAAGGACGGACGGTCAATCACCCACAGGCCCTGGCCTAAAGTTGCAAAGACCTTCAACATGAATGAAGGATCAATATTCGCCTTCCGCTTCAGAAGTTCTCCAGATGAGATGCATCTGTCTATATACCGTCTATGATGCTAATTTCGAAAGGTTCTACATGTTGGATGTGAAACTTAGTGCTGGTGCAGTGGTGTAATGGAGTAGCTGAGTGCTGAAGCTATATCATGTTGTACTCTGATGTATTTCAATTATGAAATTCTGCTTCTTAATATGGATATGAAATATATTATGTGCTTAATATGAATGTCAATTAGATTAATAAATGGATTATTAATAATAGAAAAATTAGCCTGCTAATTGGGTTTTGCTATTGCAAACGGTTATTGAAAAAATACTGTGGGCGATGACCTTAGGAAACGCACACAGTTACTGGGAATAGACCATGTTGGATCAATGAACATTCACACATGACTTTCTCTTGAAAACTGTTTGCATTAGGCCACCTTGCGCAAATATTTAGCACATAGGAACTATGTGTGGTGGACTACCTTTGCCACACAGTTTCTTCTACAGACCGTGTGTGATGCATTCAATAACGCAAACGATAAAATTGTTAATATCGTCTGCAATGGCAATGCTATCACAAACGATTTAACGGGAAAAATTGTGTGTGATGTACATGTGAACAAAAATGTTTTCCTTGGAGCGACTGTGTGGGATGTACATACGAATGGAAACATTTAGCGGGGACTGCCTGTGTGGGATGTACTTGCGACCGGAAACAATTTCACCTGTATAATTATATTTTTAGCTCTACTCTACGTATTTCCATATTTGAGTGCTCGCCGGTCGCACACGAACTCATTTTGTCGAGTGTGTGTGCCAGGAGGGCATATCCCCGACGGTTTCTGGGTCATGTAGGAAGGACCCCCCCTATCGCCGTCACTCACTAGGCGATGGTTCCTAATGCCATCGCGGAAAGGGGTTAAAAACCATTTGTATACCACCGATGCATACCAGTGTTTGCTCCAATATTCATCATATATTCCATAAAAAATCTCCGTGAAGTTTTAGCTTGTTTGGAGTTGTGCAGAATAAGTATCCTAACGTAGCTTTTCCAGGTCCAGATTTCCAGCTGCCGGAATTCTCCCTCTTTATGTATACCTTGCATATTATGAGAGAAAAGGCATTAGAATTACTCCAAAAGCATTATTATGGATAAAAATATCGTAAATAACAGTAAGAAAACATGACGCAAAATGGATGTATCAACTCCCCCAAGCTTAGACCTCGCTTGCCCTCAAGCGAAAACCGAAATAGAAAAACATGTCCACATGCTTAGAGAGAGAGGTGTCGATAAAAACAAAATACGGACATAGAAGCATCATGTTCATTATTATAATAGTAACAAATGTAAACATAAGAATTTTACCAAAGAACTTTTATCATAGACTACTCACGAATAAGTGATAATTCATCACACTATTGAAGTATAAAGCAAAAACTTTATTAGAAACCAACAAACTATGTTCTCAGTCAACTTTGCAACTACAATTCATCATATTTTCAGGAAGGGTCACGTGTCGGAGCCTTTAGGCAATTCCACATACTCAACCATCATATAGTCTTCCATGATTGCTAACACTCACCGCGTACACCTGAGCAAAAAGTTTCAACCGGACACATAGAAAGATAGGGGCTTGTAGTTTTGCCTCCCAACGTATTCACCTCAAGGGTGATGTCAACAATAATAACTCATGCTATCTATATTCAGCTGGACATATGTGCCTAGATCTTTCCTCACCATATGATGCTTGCTAAAGGAGAAAATAAAAAGGAATAGAGAGAAAACTTTGACTCTTTGCATAAAAGTAAATACATAAAGGTAAAAGATAGGACCTTCGCAGAGGGAAGCAGAGGTTGCCATGCGCTTATTTGTTTTTATGCTCAACCCCTTAATGCAAAAGAACATCACGTTGCATTGCCCCTTGTGATAGCGACCTTTATTATGCATTATGTCGCTTTTATTCTTCACCATCACAAGTTCGTGCAACGCTCAATTTTCTCTTACACTAAATGATCTCACACTTTTAGAAGCAATTTTTATTGCCTTTTTGCACCGATAACAACTTCCTTGAGGGATCTTGCTCAATCCCTAGGTAGGTATGGTGGACTCTTGAAAATAAGATTTGGGTTTAAGGGTTTTGGATGCACAAGTAGTATCTCTACTTAGTGCAGAATTTTTGGCTAGCAAAGGTAGGGGTAAGCACCACATGTTAAAGGATGTATGACAATATGACTTCTATGTGGATATAAACAAACATGAACCATTAGGTTGTCTTCCTTGTCCAACATCAACAATTTTGGCACATAATATTTTGATGAGGGCTCACAATCACAAAAGATTTCTAGGATAGTATATTTGTATGTGAATCCTCTCTTCCCTTATTAATTCTTTCATGAGTTGCATCATTGACTAATGCTATGTTTGTCAATCTCTAACAAAATTTTCTACTTATACTTTTCCTTATGTGGTGTCATCACCTACCATAAGATTAGCATATGATCTTTTTCATTTATTTCCTTCCTTCCATTTATTTCCTTTCTTTTTATTACAACATGAAAGTAAAGAAAGCAAAAGCTCAAACTAAATGTTATTATATATCTCGCAAACGATTACAAGGATAGATCACTAAGCAAACTCTTGAAAAGAAAGGATCTGACTAAACTTCTATTCATCTAAAACAAAAGATCGAACTAAAATAAGTAAAGACAAAAGATAGTGGGGATGATATGATACCGGGGCACCTCCCCCAAGATTGGCGGAAGCCAATGGAAGTGTCCATACCCGATACTCAATTCTATTTTGGTGATGAAGAAGAAGGTGGTGGTGGTGGTGAAGAAGGGATCTTGTCCTCGGGTTTCCATGGCAGAGGTCCACCATCATAAGAGGAAGAGTGAGTCTCACGGGTCCTGCTACCGGTAGCCAAACTCATACCTTTAAACCTTGCCTCATATTCAAAGACTTGGTTTTGGAGATCGTAAATTTGGATTTGGAGGAAGTTGATTTGCTCGTTGAGGGTGAAGACGATGCCCTTCATGGGCTTGCCATCCACCTTGAGATCACAAGAAAGGTCCGTGATCATGAGGTGATTGGCATTGAGTCCACGCTCCACCAACCCCTTGCAAAGGAAGACATCTTGCCATAGCTTCAAGCCTGGCCGCCATGGTTCCTGTCCCCTTAGGACCGGGCACATTGCGGAGGTGAAGCACCCCCTCATGCATCTAGAGGACTTGAGGGTGTTGCACCACCTCCCGCAAAATGGGTTGATGATGTTCTTAAAGAACTTGTCCTTGGAGGAGCTTGAAGCGGCCATGGTAGATGGGATCTGACAGAAAACAACAAGAAAAGAAAACAGAAGATTTCTCCACGATACGCTGGTCAATAGGTTCAGGGGGTATATAAAGATTTTTTATCTTGGGAAACAAGCAATCTGTAGAAAAATGAAGTCCAGAAGGTACCCAGGTGGGCACAACCCCCCTGGGCGCGCCTGCCTGGCGCGCCCTGGTGTCTTGTGCCCACCAGGGAACGCTTCCTGGAAGTTTCTTCTTTTCCTATTTTTCTAAACATTCCAAAACTAACAAAAAATATTTTTGCGGATTTTTTGGAGTCCGTTTACTTACTGTATCATGTACCTCCTTATTTTCACGATTCTGGAGTGTTCCGGAAGGACTCTTTTATATGTTCTTCCGGTGTCAAAGTTTGGATAATATTAGTTTCAATATTAATGGGTGTAACTGAGATATAATGTTTTATTCATTGCCCGTTAACAACCTTCGGGTTAGTACCTTCGGCATTATTTATTTTGATGGTTCCAGAACGATAAACCTCCTCGATGACATAGGGGCCTTCCCATTTTGAGAGGAGTTTTCTTGCGAAGAATCTAAAACGAGAGTTGTACAAAAGAACATATTCTCCTACTTTAAACTCATGCTTTTGGATTCTCTTATCATGCCACCTTTTGACTTTTTCTTTAAACAACTTAGCATTTTCATAAGCTTGGGTTCTCCATTCATCTAATGAGCTAATATCACATAACCTCTTTTCATCGGCAAGTTTGAAATCACAGCTAAGTTCTTTGATTGCCCAATATGCTTTATGTTCTAACTCAAGAGGCAAATGACAAGCTTTTCCATAAACCATTTTATAAGGAGACATACCCATAGGATTTTTATATGCTATTCTATAAGCCCAAAGTGCATCATCTGATTTCTTAGACCAATTCTTTCGGGACCTATTTACAGTCTTTTGCAAGATTAATTTTATTTCTATGTTGCTAATTTCAACTTGACCACTAGACTGAGAATGATAATGTGATGCAATTCTATGGTTAACATCATACTTGGCAAGCATTTTATGGAAAGCACCATTAATAAAGTGTGAACCACCATCAATCATTAAATATGTAGGGACTCCAAACCTTGGGAAAATAACTTCCTTAAGCATTTTTAATAGAGGTGTTGTGATTAGCACTACTGGTTGGAATAGCTATACCCATTTAGTAACATAATCAACGACAACCAAAATATGTGTGTACCGATTAGAGGAAGTAAAAGGTCCCATGTAATCAAATCCCCAAACATCAAATGGTTCAACAACAAGTGAATAATTCATAGGCATTTCTTGACGCTTACTGATAATACCTATTCTTTGGCTTTCATCACAAGATAAGACGAACTTACGGGCATCCTTGAAGAGAGTAGGCCAATAAAATCCAGATTGTAATACCTTGTGAGCAGTTCTATCTCTAGCATGATGCCCTCCATAAGCTTCGGAGTGACATTTCCATAGGATTTGTCCCTGTTCATGCTCAGGTACACAATATCTAATAATACCATTGACACCTTCTTTATAAAGATGTGGGTCATCCCAAAAGTAGTGTCTTAAATCATAGAAGAATTTTTTCTTTTGTTGATATGTAAAATAAGGTGGTAAATATTTAGCAACAATGTAATTAGCATAGTCAGCATAACAAGGAGTGTTGTGAGCAACATTTATTGCAGCTAACTGCTCATCAGGAAAATTATCATCAATAGGTAGTGGGTCATCAGGCACATTTTCAAGCCTAGACAAGTTATCAGCTATGGGGTTCTCAGCTCCTTTTCTATTAGTAATATGTAAATCAAATTCTTGCAGTAAGAGAACCCATCGAATAAGTCTAGGTTTAGCATCTTTCTTTTCCATAAGATATTTAATAGCAGCATGATCGGTGTGAACAATTACTTTTGAATCAACAATGTATGGTCTAAATTTATCACAAGCAAACACCACTGCTAAGAATTCTTTTTCAGTAGTAGCATAATTTCGTTGAGCACTGTCTAGATTTTGACTAGCATAATGAATAACATTTAATTTCTTACCAACTCTTTGTCCTAGAACAGCACCAATGACATAATCACTAGCATCACACATAATTTCAAAAGGCAAATTTCAATCAGGTGGTTGGACAATAGGTGCAGAAATTAAGGCTTTCTTGAGTGTTTCAAAGGCTTCTAAACAATCATCATCAAAAACAAAAGGAATGTCCTTTTGCAAAATATTTGTAAGAGGCCTAGGAATTTTAGAAAAAGTCTTTGATAAATCTCCTATAGAAACCTGCATGACCTAGGAAACTACGAATACCTTTGATATCTTTAGGACATGGTATTTTCTCAATTGCATCAACCTTAGCTTTGCCCACTTCAATACCTCGTTCAGAAATTTTATGACCCAAGACAATGCCTTCATTAACCATAAAGTGGCACTTCTCCCAATTCAAGACAAGATTTGTTTGTTCACATCTTTCCAAAACTCGGTTAAGATTGCTTAAACAATTAACAAAAGACGTCCCATAAATAGAGAAATCATCCATGAAAACCTCAACAATCTTCTCACAAAAGTCAGAGAATATAGAAGTCGTACATCTTTGAAAGGAAAAAGTGATCTTTTCTTGATCAGGTTGAGAAACAAGTATTTGTGAAAAACCAGAGTATCAATCAAGGAAGCAAAAATGTGTGTGCTTAGATAATATTTCTAGCATTCGATCAATAAAAGGCAGAGGGTAATGATCTTTTCTAGTTGCTTTGTTTAATTTTCATAAATCAATTACCATTCTATAACCTATAACAATTCTTTGTGGAATAAGTTCATTCTTATCATTAGGAACAACAGTAATACCTCCCTTTTTAGGGACACAATGAACAGGACTCACCCATATACTATCAGCTATAGGATAGATTATACGTGCTTCCAGAAGTTTTATGATTTCCGCTCTTACCACTTCATTCGCTTTTGGATTTAACTGACGTTGGTGATGAACAACGGGTTTCACATCAGGTTCCATATTAATTTTGTGCTGACATAGAGTGGGACTAATGCCCTTTAAATCATCAAGAGTATATCCAATAGTAGCTCGGTGCTTCCTTAGAATTTTCAATAATCTTTCTTCTTCATGTTCTGAAAGGTTAGCACTAATAATAACAGGATATATCTTCTTCTCATCAAGATAAGCATATTTCAAAGTGTCTGGCAATTGTTTTAATTCAAACATAGGATCACCTTTAGGTGGAGGGGGACCTCCTAGATTTTCAATTGGCAAATTGTGTTTAAGCAGAGGACGTTGTTCAAAGAAAATCTCATCTATTTCATTTCTTTCATGCATATGTAAATCATTTCCATGGTCTAGCAAGTACTGTTCTAGTGGATCAGTAGGAGGCACAACAATAGAAGCAAGACCAATTAATTCATCTTTATTAGGAAATTATTTTTCATAAATGTTTCAACTAAACTTGGAAAAATTAAACTCATGAGACTCATCACCAAAACTAACACCGACAGTTTGTTTCTCACATTATATTCTAGCATTAACGGTGTTCAAGAAAGGTCTAACAAAAATAATGGGACATAAATCATCTTGTGGGGAACCAAGAACAAGAAAAATAGTATGGTATTTTATTTTCCCACACAAGACTTCAACATCTCTAACAATCCCAATTGGTGATATAGTGTCTCTATTAGCAAGTTTGATAGTAACATCTATGTCCTCTATATCTGCAGGTGCTATGTCATTCATAATTTCTTGATATAAGGAATAAGTAATAGCACTCACGCTAGCACCTATATCACATAAACCATGATAACAGTGATCTCCTATTTTAACTGAGACAACGGGCATGCCAACAAACGGGTCTATATGTTTATCCTTTTTACCAGGTTTGGCCATTCTAGTAGCCTCTTCACAGAAGTAAATAACATGCCCATCTACATTTTATTCCAAGAGATCCTTAACCATAGCAATACTAGGTTCTACTTTAATTTTTCATCAGGTTTAGGTGTTCTAATATAGCTTTTGTTGACCACGGTTGAAACTTTAGCATGTTCCTTTATCCTAACAGGGAAAGGTGGTTTCTGAATATAAGCAGTAGGAACAACTGGATCAACATTATAAATTATAGTTTCTTCTTTAACTGGTACCATTTCTTTAATTTCTTCTTTAATAGGTGGGTGATATTTAAACCACTTCTCTTAGCAAATGATTCACAAAAGGAAGCTACTATCTCAGAGTCAAGTCCATATTTACTGCTAAACTTTTGAAAAGCATCAATATTCATAAAAGATTTAACACAATCATACTTAAGTTTAATACCTGCCTCTTTACCTTCGTCGAGTTCCCAATCTTCAGAGTTGCGTTTAATTCTTTCCAAAAGATCCCACTGGAATTCAATAATCTTCTTCATAAAAGAACCATCACAAGAAGTATCAAGCATGGTTTGATAATTACGAGAAATCCGAGCATAAAAATTCTGGATAATAATTTGTCTTGAGAGCTCATGATTGGGGCATGAGTGTAACATTGACTTTAGCCTCCCCCAAGCTAGAGTGATACTTTCTCCTTCACGAGGCCAAAAATTATATATATATAATTCCAATCACGATGAACTAGATGCAGATAATTTTTTGATGGAACTCCAATTTCAATTGATTCCAATTCTAGGATCCAATATCATCGCATAGCCTATACCATGCCAATGCTATTCCCTTCAAAGATAAAGGGAAAACCTTCTCCATAACTTCATCTCTGGGTAAACCTGCAAGCTTGAACAATCCACAAATTTGTTCTACATATATCAAATGCATATCAAGATGTTCGGTTGCGTCTCCTGCATAAGGATTAGCTAGCAGTTGTTCTATCATACCCGAAGGAATTTCATATTCAATATTTTCAGTAGGTGCAGTAGGTTGAGGGGTAGCTAATTTTGGTTCTGGTCGAGGTGAAGACACCCCGAAAAACCCCCTCAAAGGATTGTTTTCCATAGTAACAAGTGACAATAAACTTCAGCACACTATATAAATGTTTCTTACCAAAGGCACTTCACTCCCCGGCAACAGCGCCAGAAAAATAGCCTTGATGACTCACAAGTATAGGGGATCAATTATAGCTCTTTTCGATAAGTAAGAGTGTCTAACCCAACGAGTAGCAGAAGGAAATGACAAGTGGTTTTCAGCAAGGTAATGTCTGCAAGTGCTAAAATTGTAAGTAACAGAGTAGTTCCATAGAAAGATAATTTGTAATGAGCAAATAACGATAATTGTAACAAAAAGTGCAGCAAGGTAGCCCAATCCTTTTGAGGAAAAGGACAGGCCAAAATGATTTCTTATGATAAGCAAAGTGTTCTTGAGGGTACACGGGATTTTCATCTAGTCACTTTCACCATGTTGGTCTGATTTGTGTTCGCTACTTTGATAATTTGATATGTGGGTGGACCGGTGCTGAGGTGATGTTCTTACTTGAACAAACATCCTACTTATGATTAACCCTCCACCAAGCATCCACAACTACGAGAAAAGTATTAAGAATAAATTCTAACCATATCATTAAACTTTTGGATCCAATCGGTCCCTTATGGAATAGCGCATAAACTGGGTTTAAGCTACTGTCACTCTCGCAACCCATCATCTAATTTCTACTCCACAATGCATTCCCTTAGGCCAAAATATGGTGAAGTGTCATGCAGTCGACGTTCACATGACACCACTAAGGCTATCACAACATACATACTATCAAAATATCGAACACATATCAATTTCACATGATTACTTGCAACATGATTTCTCCCGTGACCTCAAGAACAAAAGTAACTACTCACAAATGATAATCATGCTCAAGATCAGAGGGGTATTAAATAGCCTATTGGATCTGAACATATAATCTTCCACCAAATAAACCATATAGTAATCAACTACAAGATGTAATCAACACTACTAGTCACCCACAAGCACCAATCTATAGTTCCGGTAACAAGGTTGAACACAAGAGATGAACTAGGGTTTGAGATGAGATGGTGATGTTCAAGATGTTGATGGAGATTGCCCTCCCCAAGATGGGAGAGTTGTTAGTGATGATGATGACGATGATTTCCCCCTCCGGAAGGGAAGTTCCACCAGTGGAATCGCTCCGCTGGAGGGAAAAAGTGCTCCCGTCCAAGTTCCGCCTTGAGACGGCGGCGCTCCGTCCCGAAAGTCCTATCCTCATTTTTATAGGTCAAAACGACTTATATACCAGAAGATGGGCACCGAAGGTGGTCCTGGGTGAGCACAACCCACCAGGGCGTACCTGGGCTCCCTAGCATGCCTAGGTGGGTTGTGCCCACCTAGTGGGCCTCCTCAAGTACTTATTTGCTCCAATATTCATCATATATTCCAGAAAAATTCTCGGTGAAGTTTCAGCTTGTTTAGAGTTGTGCAGAATAGGTAGCCTGACGTAGCTTTTCCAGGTCCAGATTTCCAGCTGCTGGAATTCTCCCTCTTTGTGTATACCTTGCATATTTTGAGAGAAAAGGCATTAGAATTACTCCAAAAAGCATTATTATGGATAAAAACATCATAAATAACAGTAATAAAACATGATGCAAAATGGACATATCAACTCCCCCAAGCTTAGACCTCGCTTGTCCTCAAGCGAAAACCAAAATCGAAAAACATGTCCAGATGCTTAGAGAGAGAGGTGTCGATAAAAACAAAATACAGACATAGAAGCATCATGTTCATTATTATAATAGTAACAAACTTAAACATAAGACTTTTATCATAGACTTGTCATGAATAAGTGATAATTCATCACACTATTGAAGTATAAAGCAAAAACTTTATTAGAAACCAACAAACTATGTTCTCAGTCAACTTTGCAACCCTTCTTGTTTACTTCAGAGGTAAATGATTTGCAGAGGTGCCAGAGCTCAAGTTTTTAAAACAGAGGTAAATGCTATTTTGAGACATGCACCCTTCTTGTTTACTTCACGACCATCAGTTATCAATGTCTTCCATGCTAAGCACTCTAGTGGCGGTTCCCAAACGATAAAAGTGAAGGTTTTGACTCCATTGGGAGTTTTTGTTTGATTATTTGTAAGTTTTTTCTATTTGCAATTTGGGACTAGGCATCCCTATTACCGCCCTTTTCTCGTGCGACGGCGAGTGACTAAACACTCAACCCGAGAATAACCCGCTTAGCATGGAAGATACCGACCACCTCATGTCGGTCCATGAACGATCCATGCACACAAAGGGATATATATTTGAAGTTTTTGAGAGGTGGAACATGCAAATTTACTTAGGACGGCAGGGTAATACCACATATAGGTAGGTATGGTGGACTCATCTCGAACAACTTGGGTTCAAGGTTTTTGATGTACAAGCAGAATTCCCACTTAGTACAGGCGAAGGCTAGCAATTAGGTTGAGGAGCGGCCAGCTAGAGAGCAACAACGGTCATGAATATGCATTATGCATAAGTAACATTGGACACTATCATGAGTAGGACATGAACACCATGAACATAAATATCATAGAGGCTATGTTGGTTTTGATTCAACTACATGCATGAACATGTGCCAAGTCAAGCCACTCGAACATTCAGAGGAGGATACCATATCATCATACTACATCACAATCATTTTAACACTATGTTGATGTCCAAGATAAATCATTATCCACTCCTAGCTACTTATGCGTGGCATTAGAAACTATAATCTCTAACTGTCATTGCAAACATGTTTAACCATAATGGGTTGAAGCATGGATACTAGGTTAAACATATTTACAGAAAACAGAAAAAGTCAAGTTCATACCAGTTTCTCTCTGCCACGGCCAGTTCATCGAATATCGTTATTATTGCTTTTCACTTGCACAACAGAACGATGTGAAAATAATAATAGTGCAAGAGTGTCGTGGACTAAGCTGCAATCTGCAAACATTTTATTCAACAGGAGAAGACAAGGTTAAATGGGCTCTTTGTTAGATCAACAATCATGCATATGAGGGCCACTCAACATTTTCATCGTGGTCCTCACCTTGGTAAGACTCAAAGAAAAGAAGTTCAGAGAAACACACTGAAATATCTTTGGAGTTTTTGGTTTTCTTGAACAGCAAAATAAAAGGGAAAAGCAAAAATGAGAAAAACTATTTACACGGGAAAGCTCCCAACAAGCAGCAGAAGAACAAGGAAATCTTTTTTGGTTTTCTTTTTAGTGCTTATGGAAAGAACTTGCATGACATGTTTTGCCCTAACCTCCCGTGGCAGTGGGGTCCAATTGGAAACTAAGGGATATTAAGGCCTCCTTTTAATAGAGAACTAGAACAAAGCATTAGCACACTGTGAATACATGAACTCCGGGGTTGCCAGATCATAAACTACGGTCATCACCAGGAGTGGTCCTGACTATTGTCACTCCAAGGTTGTTGGATCATAACACGTAGTAGGTGACTATAACTTGCAAGATCGGATCTAGAACATGGATATAATGGTGATAACATAAATAGTTCAGATCTAAAATCATGGCACCCAGGCCCAAAGTGACAAGCATTAAGCATGGCAAAGTCATAGCAACATCAATCTAAGAACATAGTGGATATGAGGGATCAAGCCCTAACAAAAGTAACTAGATTAAATGATGAATCTCATCCAATTCCTCACCGACTAGCGAGTCTATGAAGGAATTATGCACTCCCAGTGGGGAGCATCATGGAATTGGCGATGGAAAAGGGTTGATGATGACGAAGAACGAAGATCCCCCTCTCCGGAGCCCCAAACGGACTACAGATCTGGCCTCCCGATGAAGAACAGGAGGTGACGGTGGCTTCGTCTCGTGGATCGCGATAATTCTTTCTCCCTGATTTTTTCTGGAAAAATAGGATTTTATAGCATCGGTTTCAGGGTCTGTGGGGCCACCGGGTGGGGGCGTGCCTGGGGGGCAGGCGCGCCCTGGTGGGTTGTGCCCACCCATGTGCCCCCCTTAGGTGGCTCTTTGCTCCAGAAATTCTCTTTTATTTTATAAAAAAATCTTCTCAAAGTTTCTTCCATTCTGAGAAGTTTTATTTCTGCACAAAATCAACACCATGGTAGTTCTGCTGAAAACAGCGTCAGTCTGGGGTTAGTTTCATTCAAATCATGCAAATTAGAGTCCAAAACAAGAGGAAAAGCGTTAGGAAAAGCAGATATGTTGGAGACGTCTCACTCATCAAAGCGTATATTCCAACTCTAAGATGCTTGCACCAGTCCATAAATGGATCGCTGGAGCTTTGCACACTTTGTTAGCACCTTTAGGATTGATAAAACATTCCGTTTGCATCATATACAACTCTTATTTTAAAAAATCCATTAAGGAATGCAGTTTTGACATCCATTTATCAGATTTCATAAAATACGGCAATTGCTAACATGATTCAGACAGACTTATGCATCGCTACGGGTGAGAAAGTCTCATGATAGTCAACCCCTTGAACTTGTCGAAAAACCTTTTGCAACAAGTCGAGCTTTGTAGACAGTAACAATACCATCAGCGTCAGTCTTCTTCTTCAAGATCCATTTATTCTCAATGGCTTGCCGATCATCGGGCAACTCCACAAAAGTCCACACTTTGTTCTCATACATGGATCATATCTTGGATTTCATGGCCTCAAGCCATTTATCAGAATCTAGGCTCATCATAGCTTCTTCATAGTTCGTAGGTTCATCATGGTCTAGTAACATGACTTCCAGGATAGGATTACCATACCACTCTGGTGCGGATCATTCTCTGGTTGCCCTATGAGGTTCAGTAATAACTTGATCTGAAGTTTCATGATCATTATCATTTGCTTCCCCTCTAGTTGGTGTAGGCATCACGGGGATGGTTTTCTCTGATGTGCTACTTTCCGATTCGAGAGAAGGTACAATTACCTCATCAAGTTCTCCTTTCCTCCTGCTCACTTCTTTTGAGAGAAACTCCTTCTCTATAAATGGTCCATTCTTGGAAAAAAAGATCTCGCCTTAGGACCCGGTCGGAGATATGACCCGGCTAGGACTTGGTATTTCATTGGTAAGCCGGCAGATGCTTAAGATGTTTAAGCCTGTAGATTGTTTAAGATGTTAAGCCGGCAGATTGTAAACTGGCAGATTGTTTAAGCCATATGTTAAGCCGGCAGATTGTAAGCCGGCAAATTGTTTAAGCCAGATGTTAAGCCGGCAGATTATAAGCTGGCAGATTGTTTAAGCTAGATGTTAAGCCGGTAGATTGTAAGCCGGCACATTGTTTAAGCCAGATATTAAGCCAGTAGATTATAAGCCGGTAGATTGTTTAAGCCAGATGTTAAGCTGACAGATTGTAAGCTGGCAGATAGGTTAAGCCAGATGTTTAAGTCAGGTTGTGACCGAGTCGCCTGGGGTTAATAAGCCCAAGACGTTAAGAAGCCCATGGAGAGAAGCCTGTGATGAGAAGTCAGAATAGTTTAAGTCTTTATCTGAGTTGGACTCTACATGTAAGCTGCCCCTTCAACATATATAAGGAGGGGCAGGGCACCCCAAGAGAGAGGAGTTTTTCACAAGTTAGGTTTAGACAATAGCTCTCGAGATAGAGCACCCTTGTAACCGTAATCATGATCATCAATATCAATGAAGTAGGATGTAGGCTTTTACCTCCACTGTGAGGGGCCAAACCTGGGTAAAACCTCACGTCTCTCATCCCGTTCAACCCCTCTCAAGCTACCACATAGATGTGTTGGCCTCACGACTAAGTCCTTTCAACAAGGACATCTGCCGTGACAATTCCACGACAGAAGGTGTACCCAATTGTTTCCTTAGGGTATCCTATGAAGACGCACTTCTCCAATTTAGGTTCGAGCTTATCAGGCTGAAGCCTTTTGATATAAGTGTCGTAACCCCAAATTTTAAGAAACGACAGCTTAAGTTTCTTGCCAAACAATAGTTCATATGGTGTCATCTCAATGGATTTAGACGATGCCCTATTTAACGTGAATGCAGCTGTCTCTAATGCATAACCCCAAAACAATAGTGGTAAATCGGATAGAGACATCATAGATCGCACCATATCTAATAAAGTATGGTTACGACGTTCAGACACACCATTACGCTATGGTGTTCCAGGTGGCGTGAGTTGTGAAACTATTCCACATTGTTTTAAATGAAGGCCAAACTCGTAACTCAAATATTCGCCTCCACGATCAGATCATAGAAACTTTATTTTCTTGTTACGATGATTCTCCATTTCACTCTGAAATTCTTTGAACTTTTCAAATCTTTCAGACTTGTGTTTCATTAAGTAGATATACCCATATCTGCTCAAATCGTCTGTGGGGGTCAGAAAATAACGATACCCGCCGCATGCCTCAACACTCATCGGACCGCATACATCGGTATGTATTATTTCTAATAAGTCATTGGCTCGCTCCATTGTTCCGAATAACGGAGTTTTAGTCATCTTTCCCATGAGGCATGGTTCGCAAGTATCAAATGACACTGGTATGCGTCGGTCCTAAACAAACGGTTTTTAACCCCTTTCCATGATGTCATTCGGAACCATCACCAAGTGAGTGTGGGCGATAGGGAGTCCTTCCCACACGACCCAGAAACCGTTGGGTATATGCCCTCCTGACACACAAACTCGGCAAAGTGAGGTCTTGTGCGACCGGCGAGCGCTCAAATACGGAAATATATAAAGTAGTGCTAAAAAATACAATTATACGGTGAAATTGTTTCCGGTCGCAAGTACATCCCACACAGTCAGTCCCTGCTAAATGTTTCCGTTCACATATACATCCCACACAGTCGCTACAAGGAAAACGTTTGTGCAAGGTGGTGTAACGCAAATAGTTTTAAAAAGAATGTCGTGTGTGATTGTTCATTGATCCAACATGGTTTATTCCTAGAAACTGTGTGTGTTGCCTGAGGTCATCGCCCACGGTGTTTTCTCATTAACCATTTGCAATAGGAAAACCCCAATTAGCAAGCTAATTGGCCAATTAGCGGGCTAATTGCCCTATTATTAATAATCCATTTACAAATATAATTGACATTCATATTAAGCACATAATATATTCCATTTACATATTAAGGAAGCGGGATTTCATAATTGAAATACATCGGAGTACAACATGATATAGCTTCAGCACTCAGCTACCCCATTACACAACTGCACTAGCAGCAAGTTTCACATGCAACATCTAGAACCTTTCGAAATTAGCATCATAGATGGTACATAGAGAGATGCATCTCATCTATAAAACTGCTGAAGCAGAAGGTGGATATTGAGCCTTCATTCATGTTGAAGGTCTTTGCAACTTTAGGCCAGTGCCTGTGGATGATTGACCGTCCATCCTTTGACCTCTTCAGGAACACTTCAATATTGAACTGTGGGTGTTGTATGAAAACTTTCCTCGCCTCCTGACCACAGAGGTGGCGGAGGTAATCATCAGTGAACACTAAAAACAAGGATGTGCATAAATATCTTCTCTATATTGGAAACAGGCAAATTAATAGAAAAAGGCAAGGTATAATAGTTAGTATCATCTTGTAAACCTCAGTGCTTCCCATTGTTTCCCTGCAACACATATAAGGCAGTTAGTCATCAGGTTAAGTAAGGGTTCGCATGCTATCAGTAAAATATGTTGATGAAAAATAAGCGCATTGCATATTCATCAGATTAATTCAAGCCACATGGAAAACCCATTTATCCAAACCAAGCATGATCAAGAACTAGGAAATATAGCACTTCTATATGTTTCTCATGTATTAAGTGCAGCCAAATTCGATTTATTCCTCACATGGTATTCAATAACAGAATGCAGCCACAAGAATTGAACATCGCATTGCAGAATTGAACCAAGCAGTTAACTAAACACCACAACAAGTGAACCAAGCCACAACAAATGAACCAAGCAGTTAACTAAACATCAATTGAACAATATAACATACTCCTAATAGAAGATCAGACAATTAACCAAACCAAGCATGCTTAACAACTTGGAAATATTGCACCCTGAAGAATTGAACATCACATTTGCAGAATTGACCCAAGCAGTAAATTGAACACCACATTGCATGACATATAGAACATATACACTATAGCAGAAGACTGCATGGTAAAAGTAGATAGCACAATTCACTAGAATTTGTTAAGGAAAGAACGTAGCTAGCAAACTGAACATGGGTCCTTATAGTGAGCTAATAAGACAAGCTACTCCTCATTATCGGAGATATCAATGACGATTGGCTCCTTGGACATGGAAGAGGGTGAGGCCTCCGCATTTTGGGTGCCCTCGTTGTAGTGGTGAGTTGCCTGAGCCACTCCGGGCACCAACCTGCTGGTTCTCGAGATGAGGTAAGCACGTGCACGCTGAGAAAACACCTCGTAGTCTTTGTCGAAGGCACCGACGGTCGCCTTGAGAAAACGCAGAAACTGCCGTTTAAAGCAACCAACCACGTCACGGCGTCGGCGTACAAGGCGTCAATGGTGGCCTCGACGGCGAGGTGCTCCTCCAAGATCTGGGGGTTGGCACGAATGGCAGCCATCACAACCTCATCCGCGCGTGCGACCGCGATTTCCTTCTCCGCTACCAAATGCTCCTTGAGGTCCTGGCTATACTGCGTGCACCATGGCTTAGGCCGGCGCTTATTTGGTGGAGGGGTCGGGGATTTGGGTGGAAGGTGTCGCGCTCACGCCGGTGGTCGGGGCATGTGGGATGTGGAAGGAGGAGGAGGATGGGGGTCGGGTGTGGATTACCTGCCTGGATAGGCAAGGCCGAGCAGCATGCAGGAGGGTCACCGGCGAGGAGGCGGCGACGCTGCAAGCAAGGAGTGAATGTTTTAACTTGGAAAAGAAGGCGGAAACAGGGGAAATGTGGCTTTTGGTAAGGGGGAGGGGCGGGGAGGTAGATATTTCCGCGGAGCCAAAAATTTGGAATTGCTTCAGCCAAAAAAACTGGTGCACAAAGTGTCATCAGACACGGTCCCTTATTCAGACACGGTTGGTTATAATAAACTGTGTGGGATATACTTGATTTTTCGTCTTGATTTGAATTACATAATGGGGTCACAGTCAGCATGGACAGTGTTTGAATGGCTAGACCTTTTTATCTGCAGTGATCATGCAACTATATGTGTGTCATAAAAGAATTGGAATTATCCATGGTTCGTTTGGACATTTTTATGCATTAAGTGAGTTTTCAATCCATTTATGTGCATAATTAAAATTTGAACTACATGCACATGCTCCAGTGCATATAAATTGGTTGAAAAATCAAATCTTTGTCCTTGGGTGCATGCTTAGGTTCCATGCAAGAAATGGGAATGAATTTCAAACACCAAGGCACCATTGATTGCCGGTAAAACATTGAGATGCCTGGTTTTAAAATTCTAGCAAATCCAAAACTCGTCTGAAATTCATAAAACTTGGCATGCTATCATGGAGCGGCATCAACATGCAGCGGTAATTTTGTCCCATTTTGGGCAGGTTTGGGTATATGCTTCTCACAAACCAGAGCTTCTCACAACAAGCATGATGGTTTATGTAGGGAACGCCCCACCATTGGGGACGAAACAATATCCATTGCCTCTTATTGCTTTCAAAAAAATTCTCGTGTCAACATAGAACAACAGGAGTGTTGTGTTATTTTTTGTGATTTTTCAGGGTTCGTTTCGACATTTTTATGCATTAACTGAGTTTTCAATGCATTTATGTGCATAATTCAAATTTGAACTACATGCACATGCTCCGATGCATATAAATTGGTTGAAAAATCAAATATTTGTCCTTGGGTACATGCTTAGGTCCCATGCAAGAAATGGGAATGAATTTCAAAAACACCAGGGCACCGTTGTTTGCCGACAAAATATTGAGATGCCTGGTTTTTAAATTCTAGTAAATCCAAAACTCGTCTGAAATTCATGAAACTTGGCATGCCATCATGGAGCGGCATCAACATGCCGTGGTAAAGTTTTTGTCCCATTTGGGGCAGGTTTGGGTATATGCTTCTCACAAACCAGAGCTTCTCACAACAAGCATGATGGTTTCGGTAGGGAACGCCCCACCTTTGGGGACGAAACGATATCCATTGCCTCTTATTGCTTTCAAAAAATTTCTTGTGTCAACATAGAACAACACGAGTGTTGTGTTATTTTTTGTGATTTTTGAGGTTCGTTTGGACATTTGTATGCATTAAGTGAGTTTGCAATGCATTTATGTGCATAATTCAAATTTGTACTACATGCACATGCTTCTGTGCATATAAATTGGTTAAAAACACAAATCTTTGTCCTTGGGTGCATGCTTAGGTCCCATGAAAGAAATGGGAATGAATTTCAAACACCAGGCACCGTTGATTGCTGGCAAAACATTGAGATGCCTGGTTTTTAAATTCTAGTAAATCCCAAACTCGTCTGAAATTCATGAAACTTGGGATGCTATCATGGAGCGGCATCAACATGCCATGGTAAAATTTTTGTCCCATTTGGGGCGGGTATGGGTATATGCTTCTCACAAACGAGAGCTTCTCAAAACAAGCATGATGGTTTCGGTAGTGTCGGATGTGGGGTTCCGGTAAACCCTTAAGGTTCGAACACTGGGGTGCGCGCGAAGTCTTTTCCTCCCACTGATCTATGCCCTAACTCGCTAAGATATCGCGGACGAACTCGATGGACTTTCAACATGGAAAGACACAAGATTTATACTGGTTCGAGCCACTGTTGTGGTGTAATACCCTACTCCAGTGTGGTGGTGGTGGATTGCCTCTTGGGCTGATGATGAACAATACAATGGGAAGAACAGCCTCCTAAGGTTGAGGTGTTCTTGTGCCTGGCTAACTTGTGTGGGTGAGAGTGATCTAAGATCTCGTCCCCTTGCCTATGGTGGTGGCTAGTCCTACTTATAGAGACCCTGGTCCTCTTACCAAATCTTGAGCGGGAAGGGAGACAACAATGGCGGGCAAATTTAAAGGAGGACAGCTAGTATAAGCTATCCTGACAAAAGTGCTCTTCGCCTGCCAAAGGGTTTGGTGGTGACGCCGTATTAGGCTCAACGATGACCTCCGTCTTGTCGTCCTTCTGGTTTTGGTCTTCTTGCACCAAAATGGCAACCTTCTCCTAATGCCTCGGTACTCCTTGCCTGTGCTGGTTTCCTTAGCACCAAAGAGGAAACAAGGATGATGTGCGCGCTGGTGCCCGCCCGGTGCCTGCTTGGTATCGATCGTCATGGCTCGCGTCACGAGGGCCTCGTGAAGTTCGCCTCGCCTTGATATCTCTGCTCCTCGTGAGCCTGCCTGACTAGGCCGCTCCAGAGGAGGTCTTGTGTCGTCCGCCTCGTGAGGCTTGGCCCCTTGCGAGGGTCTTGCATGCCTTGTTGATGAAGGTGGGCCGTACGGCCTGCTAGCTTAGCCACGCCGCGGGCCACAGGCAGGCAAGCCTGGGGACCCCCGTTCCCAGGACGCCGACAGTAGCCCCCGGGCCCAAGGTGCGCTCGGGCTTGGCTTCGCGACGAAGCCAAGGGCCAAGTACAGAGCACCGCGGGCCCCAAAAGCTTGCGGCCTCGGTTGACACGTGGCGGTTGATTGGACGCGGGCGTCTCCAGTTCCCCATGCTGCCTTGGCAACTGCACGACTTGACGAGTCCCTGCGACATGCAAGGAAAATCATCATTACCTGCGATCGTGGGAGGTGTCAGTTGGCCTTCTCTTGCTATAAATGGGGAGGGGGCAGAGCCCTTGTTGCCCATCTCTTCCTTGCTCGCTTGCTTCTTCCTCCTCGCTCCACTGCTAGCTTCTTTTCCCTTGCTTTGCTGATATCACCAATGGCGCATATCAGAAGGTTCTCCGCCGAAGAAAAGGGGAAGGCCCCCCGAGATGTCCCAGAGCAACTTCCATCGAAGAAGAGGTCGATCCATCGCCGTGAAGAAGCGGCGATGCAGGTGGTGATGAGGCCTTGGTGCGAGCGGCCTCCCCCAGGGTATCCGCTACCCCTGTATGCCCAAGCCGAGGACTCAGGATGGTGGAGCGATGAGCAGAGCCGCCGGCGCCGCGCCCGGGGTCGCCACGCCGTGGCGACGCACATCGTCGCCCTAGGAATCCATGTCGCGGATTCCTCGCGCGAGCTGGTGCTGTGGGCGCCGATGCCCCCAAGCTCTTGGATCCGCTTCCCGCGGTTCTTCTCCGACGTGATGCCTCCGAGGGGGCCTCTTGAGCTCTGGTTGCAGCACGTCGACTGCGGCGCTCCGGTGACGGGAGCAGAGATCGAAGAGGTCCCCACCGGCAAGATCTTCATGACTTGCGGCTGGGGCGAGATCGCATGGGTCTGTCGCGTGAGGGGCGCCCTCGCGATCCATCTTGGATACGACGGCGTCTCCACGCTCTTCTTCAAGGTCTTCGATGCCGAGGGCCGCCGCCTGGAGTGCTGCTCCGGAGAGGACCACTCCAGCAGTAGCAGCCCTTGGGAGTCCAGCAGCTCTCCTGAGCTCTACGAGACTCCGGAGATGAGCGACGACAGCTATGTGCCCCCGAGCTCTCGCCGTGCTCGGAGCAGTGCTGCCGTGTCCGGCCGTCACCGCAGCTGATCTGGATCGGTTTGGCGCCGGCCTCCCATGGCCCACTATTGATGATGGCGTCTGCCACGAGGGGGGGTATAGGTAGGGTCCTCCTTAGTTTTAGCTTTTGTTTCCTGCGAAGAATCATGAAGCGCCCCGTGGGGGCATGTAAGGGTCTGTAATGTCATTTGTGCTTATCTTCCCTGTTATGAAGATTTGATGAACGTGTATCCCGTTAAGGCTCGGTCCCCCCTTTCTTTCCTTGCGATAGCTTGTTGCTCTACGCCGACAGGTCCCGGTCCCCAGGCAGGCTACAGCCGTCACTGGTATGCCAGGTCGGGTGCTGTAGTCAAGGCCAGGAGGTGTGCGGCCCGAGGTCCAGTAAGAGCCCCTGAGGCGCGATGCTCAGGAGGTCCCCCTTAGAGCTCAAGCATCCATGGTAAGGGAAGAAAGGGAGTTGACGTGGCCGCAACGGGATTTCGGCAAGGCGTGAGTATCCCTAAGGCCCAGACATTTAGCTGATCCGAGGGCGAGACTTATCTTGTAAACTTCGTGGCGATTCCTGACGTTGCGCTGGGGCTACGTGCCAACTCCTGCGGCATAGCCAGGCCGGCCCATACAAGTTTCCCTCCTCCCATGCTTTCCTTAGTGCTCTGTGTCCTCAGGTCCCGGCCCTCGAGCGAGCTCAGCCGCCGCTGGTATGCCAGGTCGTGATGCCGTGGTCAAGGCCAGGGGGTGAGGGCTGGAGAGCTAGTAAGAGCTCCTGAGTCGCGATGCTCAGGAGCCCCCTTTAACCGCGCAAGAGAATTGCACGAGAGAAAAAGAGACTCGCGGTGCCGCCTGCTATCCTCCCCGCGGGGTCCGTGTAAACAGGCACAAGAAGAACATGGTTTGGCATTACAGCCGTCAGCCTACCGCTGGTTGGTCTGGATGAAGTGAAGGCATTGAGGGCCTGGTGAGGTGACGTGCGTGGGGCGTGCCGCGAGCCAGAGCTCGACCACTCAGATTTGTCGACGTGGCAGGGACGGACCCATGCACCAGCGCCGTGCCTGTGAGTAGGCCCCATGGGAGGTGATGATCAAGCAGGCGATGACCGCTGGCACGTTAAGAAGGGAAGGCAAATCAGCTTGGGTAAATGCAGGAAGATACATGCCACCGGGTCCGGCCCGAGCGGCTTGGGGATGTTGCAGCTCGAGGGGCGCCCCCAAAAAGGTAAGGTAAAGACATAAGCAAATGGGATACATGCCATAGGGACAGACCCACACAACCTGGGAATAATGCAGCCCAAGGGGCGGTCCCAGCTTAATGAGCTTGGAAGATGTCACCTGGTTCTGTAGATGAAGCAAAATTGGTGCAGCTAAAGGCGTGCGTCGGAGAAAGGACTCCTCATGAGCCACCGGAGCCCTGAGCCTCAGGAGGCTCTGGGGGCTCAGGAGGCTTCCCGAAGACCGTCTCCATTCCCTCCAGGACGACGCGGTGCCTAGCCTCTTGAGCCGCCAGGTCATGCCGCACGGTGCGCTTATAGGCCGACTCCAGGCTCGGCAAGCCGAGGGGCATGCGAACGTAGCTGTGTGGCGGGCCCTTGCAACGGCCCACACGCGAAGTCCAGAAGTGCTCCTGAGACGCGGCCCTGTTGAGCCCTGGGACATCGATGCAGACACGCAGCTCAGCACCCTCGTCTGGGTGGTGAGCTGCGCCCTGTGAGCGGTTGTCGCCGTGCATGGCTCTTGTGCCTTGCAGTTCATGTGTGGTCTTGGTGATGATCTCCTGAGCGGTGGGTACCCCTTGCCCTGCGTCCTCCCGAGGAAAACGTGCCGCGTGGCACGCCTCCATGTGGCGCCCAAGCACCTCCCTCGTGAGGTTGGCAAGGCCTGAGGCCCTCCAGAAGAGATCCCCCGAGCCCTGCCCGAGGAGGGCGCTGGGCGCGCCTTCCTACGTGATGGAGGGAGGCGCCCCTGGGACAGATGCTGATCCTGACGAGGCTCCCGCCACAACGCCATCCTCTTGAGGTCCTGCATGGCGCAGCTGCTTCTTCTTGGGGATGGCCTCCGGAGGGCCCTCACTTCTACTATCGGGGTTGTCGATTGCTGCAGCTTGGAAGGCGTGCTCGAGGGAGCACACCGCATCCCTTTCTTCACACGGGACCGTGATGACCCCGCCACTTCCAGGCATCTTAAGGACGTTGTAGCCGTGGTGGGTGACCGCCATGAACTTTGCCATGACCGGATACCCGAGGATGGCGTTGTACGGCAGGCGGATGTGCGCAACGTCGAAGTCGATGAGCTCGGTGCGATAGTTGTCGCGTGTGCCGAAGGTGACAGGCAGGCGGACCTGCCCTATCGGTGTGGTGGAGCCGTCGGTCACTCCTGAGAAAGGTTTGGTAGGCTGGAGCTGCTCATATGGCACTTGGAGGTTGTCAAAGGTGTCGACGGACAGGACGTTGAGCCCTGCCCCGCCTTCGATGAGAGTCTTGGTAACCTGCACATTGCTGATGACTGGGGAACACAACATCGGGAGGACGCCGGCGGCGGCCGCGCACTTGAGCTGATCTGCCGAGTCGAAAATGATGGCGCACTGGGACCACTTGAGCGGGCGCGCGGCCTCAAGCTTGGGGAGCGCCGCATTCACCTCGCGAGCAAACCGTTTGAAGATGCGCTGAGAGGCTAGGGCCTGGGTGCCGCCCAAGATGCAGGCGATTGCACGTGGCTCCTGGAAGCCCCCAGCACCCTCGTCCTGATGATGGTCATCGTTCCTTCTTGGCGGTAGTGGAGGAAGACCGGCGTTGCCTTGGGGGCGATCCTCACGAGTCTGGTCCCTCCAGGGCCCCTCGCGAGGATGGTCCTGCCAGCGGTCCTCACGAGGCATGTCACGCCATTCCTGGCGTGGGCCTGTCGTCCCAGCGTCTGCCTCCTCGTCCTCCTCCATGGCCGTAGCCCCGGTTGCTACGCTCGGGGCGTCAGCCGTAGTGTCCCTCGCGTAGGGCTCGGAGCTCTTGGCAGTCGCTGGTGTTTTGGGTGTTCAAGTTGTGGAAGGCGTAGAACGGTCGGCTGTTCTTGGATGACTCGGGCTGATCTCTGCCCCGTTTGGTGTTGGGCTCCGCAGCTAGCACTACCGCTTCCTTGCACTCCACGTCCTTGGCCTTGGCTTTCTTCTCCTCTCTGCCTGCGGCTGGCAGCTCAAGGAGGGAAAGGCGCCCCTTCTCAGCTCTCGCGCACTTGGTCGCCAGGTTGAACAGCTCCTGAGACGTGCAAAGCTCCTCGTGGATGGCGAGCTATTCCTTCATCTTGACGTCACGGACGCCGTCGGAGAATGTGGAGATGATGGCCTCATCCATGACCTTGGGCATCTTGAGGCGGGTGTTTTTGAAGCGCTGGATGTACTTCTGGAGGATCTCCCCTGGTTGTTGCTTGATACGGCGCAGGTCGGTCGCGGCCGGCGGGCGGTCGCGAGTGCCCTGGAAGTTGGCGATGAAGCGGTCACGCATCTCGTCCTAGGAGGAGATCGAGCAGTGCTGCAGGTTCAGGAGCCAGGTGCGGGCCCCATCCTTCAGAGCCTTGGGAAATCAGTTCGCCATGACTTTCTCGTCGCCGTTGGCTACTTCGATGCTCAGCTCGTAGAGCTGCAGGAACTCTGCGGGGTCGGCGGTGCCGTCGTAGCGAGGAGGCAGATCCGGCTTGAACTTGCCTGGCCAGGCGACGCTGCATAGCTCGGGGGTGAAGGCGCGGCAGCCAGCCGTGGTTACTAGGGCCCACCTTGGAGGTGGAGCTTGGTCTTGTCGAGGTCCGCGCAGCGCTGCCGCAAGTGGCGCATCGTCTTGACGAGGCGGTGCGGGAAGTGTGGGTTCAGCTTCTCGTAGCCTTGGGATTTCTTGGCAGCTTCTCTCTTCGCGCGCGGGCACCGGTCATGGCGGATCGCACGGCGGGGCTGCACGCCTTGGTGCCAAGGCACCGTCTTTGGGCTGGGGTGGTGGAGGCGCGCCTTGGGCCTCGTCGGCCGTGGCGGGCTGAGGATGAGGACGAGAGAGGGACGGCGCCGGGGAGCCCCCTGCGACACTGACGAGCTCGGCGACGCGGTCAAGCCACTCCTCGTAGAGGTCGTCGACTGGGCGGTAGCGCAGGAGCTCGTTTGCGGTGATGAGTACGGCCCGCGCCTCCATGGGAGCGTGGTGTGCATGAGACAAAGAGCCGACTGGGGCCAGCGATGGAGTGGCGGTGCGGCCGTCCTACCGCACCAAAGGATGCAGCGAAGACGCTTGCTGCTCTTTCCCTACCGGGCCGGTGGCAGCGTTGGCGGCGGGAGACGGAGAACGACGTGGTGGCCCGCTGATGGGAGCCGTCTGAGCGACGCGGGCGGTGACGGCAGCCCGACGCTCAGCTCGAGCACGGCGAGCGTCCGCCATGGAGACGATGGAGCGATGGAGCGACGAAATGATGGAAGGAAAGCTATGGCGCACCCCTACCTGGCGCGCCAAATGTCGGATGTGGGGTTCCGGCAAACCCTTAAGGTTCGAACACTAGGGTGCACGCGCAGTCTTTTCCTCCCACCGATCTACGCCCTAACTCACTAAGATCTCGCGGATGAACTCGACAAACTCGCAACACGGAAAGACACAAGATTTATACTGGTTCGGGCCACCGTTGTGGTGTGATACCCTACTCTAGTGTGGTGGTGGTGGATTGCCTCTTGGGCTGATGATGAACAATACAATGGGAAGAACAGCCTCCTGAGGTTGAGGTGTTCTTGTGCTTGGCTAACTTGTGTGGGTGAGAGTGATCTAAGATCTCGTCCCCTTGCCTATGGTGGTGGCTAGTCCTACTTATAGAGGCCCTGGTCCTCTTCCCAAATCTTGAGCGGGAAGGGAGCCAACAATGGCGGGCAAATTTATAGGGGAACAACTAGTACAAGCTATCCTGACAAAAGTGGTCTTCGCCTGCCAAAGGCTCTCGTGGTGACGCCGTCTTGGGCTCCATGATGACCTCCGTCTTGCCGTCCTTCGGGTCTTGGTCTTGTTGCACCAAAATGGCAACCTTTGTCTGATGCCTCGGTACTCCTCGCCTGCGCTGGTTTCCTTAGCACCAAAGAGGAAACAAGGACGCTGTGCACGCTGGCGCCCGCCTGGTGTCGATCGTCATGGCTCACGTCACGAGAGCCTCGTGAGGTTCGCCTCGCCTTGATATCTCCGCTCCTCGTGAGCCTGCCTGACTAGGCCGCTCCAGAGGAGGTCTTGTGTCGTCCGCCTCGCGAGGCTTGGCCAATCGCGAGGGTCTTGGATGCCTTGTTGATGAAGGTGGGCCGTATAGCCTGCTAGCTTAGCCACGCCGCGGGCCGCAGGCAGGCAAGCCTGGGGACCCCCGTTCCTAGGACGCGGATAGGTAGGGAACACCCCACCTTTGGGGACGAAATGATATCCATTGCCACTTATTGCTTTCAAATTTTTTCTCATGTCAACATAGAACAACAGGAGTGTTGTGTTATTTTTTTGTGATTTTTCAGGATTCGTTTGGACATTTTTATGCATTAACTGAGTTTTAATGCATTTATGTGCATAATTCAAATTTGAACTACATGCACATGCTCCGGTGCATATAAATTGGTTGAAAAATCAAATCTTTGTCCATGGGTGCATGCTTAGGTCCCATGCAAGAAATGGTAATGAATTTCAAACACCAGGGCACCATTGATTGCCGGCAAAACATTGAGATCCCTGGTTTTAAATTCTAGTAAATCCAAAACTCGTCTGAAATTCATGAAACTTGGCATGCTATAATGGAGCGGCATCAATATGACATGGTAAATATTTTGTCCCATTTGGGGCAGGTTTGGGTATACGCTTCTCACGAACCAGAGCTTCTCACAACAAGCATGATGGTTTCGCTAGGGAACGCCCCACCTTTGGGGACGAAACGATATCCATTGCCTCTTATTGCTTTTAATTTTTTTCTCGTGTCAACATAGAACAACAGGAGTGTTGTGTTATTTTGTGATTTTTCGGGGTTCATCTGGACATTTTTATGCATTAAGTGAGTTTTCAATGCATTTATGTGCATAATTCAAATTTGAACTACATGCACATGCTCCGATGCATATAAATTGGTTGAAAAAACAAATCTTTTGTCCTTGGGTGCATGCTTAGGTCCCATGCAAGAAATGGGAATGAATGTCAAACACCCTGCCACCGTCACTCGGCCGAAAACATTGAGATGCCTGGTTTTTAAATTCTAGTAAATCCAAAACTCGTCTGAAATTCATGAGCCTTGGCATGCTATCATGGAGCGGCATCAACATGCCTTGGTAAATTTTTTGTCCCATTTGGGGTAGGTTTGGGTATATGCATCTCACAATCCAGAGCTTCTCACAACAAGCATGATGGTTTCAGATAGAACACCCGTATGCAAAGTGAGAGAAGGATTTGTGCATCTCTTGAACACTAACGGTTCTGTTGGATGACCCGTATGAACCACTTACAACCAATTTGGTGCGATTTGCATCTGTCATATTGGGTATGTTGCCATTTGTCAAACTAGAAAGATTGACATTTGTTGATCTAGTAACATTGGTATTTGCCAACCTTGTAACACTGCGATTTGTCAAAGTATGAAGCTAAAAATCACTAGCAGTATCTAATTTTTGCAACTAAAATTCAGTAATTGAGCATAGATGGAGGCGAGGAGGCGTGTTCAGCCAGGCATGCAGCGGACGACGCAGTACTATTCAATTTGACAGCGGGCGGCACAGTTCCTGATACGGCTTTAATGCAGACGAGGGAGAGGGTAGGTGTTCCTGAAATGTTGAACGGCCAATGATGGATCCTCCTTCAATTAGTATCGTGTGAATGCATAAGGGAAGTAATGGAAGGACCGGGAAAATAAAGGCAGCACGGTGTGAATGCAACGCAGTTTGCACTCATATAAAGGCGCCCCTACATTCCAATGCATCTACCATATCGTACGCGCCTAAGCATTTGCCTAAGCACCTACACTAATAAGCGCAAAAGTGCCCACTCCAGACGCATGGCGGCGATGCACGCGAGCAGCCAGCGGCTGTGCCATATGGTCCACGACACCGGCCTACGGCATGGCACCATGGATCGTCTCCAAACGGTGTTAGTGACTGGCTGGTGGATGGCCGCCGTTGACGCCAGCTATGACTCTTAGTTGGACCAGATGATCATTCGCACCACCAACAGGTTCGCTGTCGTCAAGAAGCTCGCGGACGACATCGCCGTACTCCTCCAGCCCATGCGCCCGGGCTCCTCATTGCCTACCATCCTAATCTGCCTCCATGGTCGGAACCTCTTTCAAGCACTGGTGGCCCTGCGACTACCCGCCGACGCCACGAAGAATGTCCACCTGGAAGTCACGCTTGCCACGAGGCGCCTCGCCCTGCAAGAAACTGTCGACCTACACATCCATGTGTATGAGCGAATCGTGTACATAGGTATCTACAATGCCAGTGAGGACGCTACGACGTTGGCCTTCTTCAGCCGGCTGAAAGCCTTGGATGCCTTTGTTGAGAAGCACCTTGACCTCGCCACAAAAGCCACCGCTCCTTATCCGCCAGTCGGTAGCCCGGCCGACACATTGAGTTGAGGAGGAGGAGGTCGTACGTTGATGGATGCATCTTTCTTCTGGCCTCCTGTAACCACCACTGCGATTGCATCATCGTGGCCTTAATTCTTGTTTTGCTAATGCATTATCGTTCCAGTCAATACAGACATGTGCGATCCCTTTTCTCAATACAGACATGTCCGTTCCAGTCTTATTTTGATTGGCTTGAATGAATGTCTATCCCGCTGTTAGGCGCCGCAGCGCGCTCTGCTCACGTCTGTCGGCGCGCTCGGCTTATGGACAGCTTTTCCTTGCGTGCTCAACTGCTATATGTGGAGCGCTCTGCTCGTGTCCCTCCGTGCGCACTTTGCCAGCGGTTCGGCGTGTGCACGATCACGTCAGGGTCCCCATATGCATGCGGTTCCACCGCGCGCGTTGCCACGCGATTTAGTTACGAGCGGCTGATACGTCTCCAACGTATCTGTAATTTTTGATTGTTCCATGCTATTATATTATCTGTTTTGGATGTTAATGGGCTTAATTATACACTTTTATATTATTTTTGGGACTAACCTACTAACCCAAGGCCCAATGCAAATTGCTGTTTTTTTTGCCTATTTCAGTGTTTCGCAGAAAAGGAATATCGAACGGAATCCAAACAGAATGAAACCTTCGGGAAAGTTAATTTTTGGAACAAACGTGATCCAGGGGACTTGGAGTGGACGTCAAGAAATCAACGAGGAGGCCACGAGGCAGGGGGGCGCGCCCTCCACCCTCGTGGC
The DNA here is from genome assembly GCF_003073215.2 of Triticum urartu. Classification (NCBI taxonomy): domain Eukaryota; kingdom Viridiplantae; phylum Streptophyta; class Magnoliopsida; order Poales; family Poaceae; genus Triticum; species Triticum urartu. Next base: position 236,628,380 of record NC_053024.1, read on the forward strand.
TCCACCGACCTACTTCTTCCTCCTATATATATCCATATATCCCGAAAACATCCAGGAGCACCACGAAACCCTATTTCCACCACCGCAACCTTCTGTACCCAAGAGATCCCATCTTGGGGCCTTTTCCAGAGCTCCGACGGAGGGGGAATCGATCACGGAGGGCTTCTACATCAACACCATAGCCTCTTCGATGATGTGTGAGTAGTTTACCTTAGACCTTCGGGTCCATAGTTATTAGCTAGATGGCTTCTTCTCTCTCTTTGGATCTCAATACAATGTTCTCCTCGATCTTCTTGGAGATCTATTTGATGTAACTCTTTTTGCGGTATGTTTGTCGAGATCCGATGAATTGTGGGTTTATGATCAAGTTTATCTATGAACAATATTTGATTCTTCATTGAAATCTTTTATGTATGATTGGTTATCTTTGCAAGTCTCTTTGAATTATCAGTTTGGTTTGGCCTACTAGATTGATCTTTCTTGCAATGGGAGAAGTGCTTAGCTTTGGGTTCAATCTTGCGGTGTCCTTTCCCGGTGATAGTAAGGGCAGCAAGGCACGTATTGTATTGTTTCCATCGAGGATAACAAGATGGGGTTTTCTTCATATTGCATGAGTCTATCCCTCTACATCATGTCATCTTGCTTAAGGCGTTACTCTATTTTTAACTTAATACTCTAGATGCATGTTGGATAGCAGTCGATGAGTGGAGTAATAGTAGTATATGCCGGCAGGAGTCGGTCTACTTGTCTCGGGCGTGATGCCTATATACATGATCGTGCCTATATATTCTCATAATTATGCTCAATTATGTCAATTGCTCAACAGTAATTTGTTCACCCATCGTAGAATACTTATGCTCTCGAGAGAAGCCACTAGTGAAACATATGGCCCCCGGGTCTATCTTTGTCATATTGATCTCCTACTACTTTGCTATTTACTTTGCCTTTATTTTACTTTGCATCTTTATCATAAAAATACCAAAAATATTATTTTTATTATGTCTATCAGATCTCACTCTCGTAAGTGGCCCTATAGGGATTGACAACCCCTATTTGCGTTGGTTGCGAGGATTTATTTGTTTTTGTGCAGGTACAAGGGACTAATGTGTAGCCTCCTACTGGATTGATACCTTGGTTCTCAAAATATGAGGGAAATACTTACGCTACTTTGCTGCATCATCCCTTCCTCTTCGGGGAAAACCAACGCAGTGCTCAAGAGGTAGCACGTCCTGCAGTAGTGTGATTCATAATCAAGTGATTCCAAAAGCCCATCTGCATTGAGTTTTTTCATGTGCTTTACACCAATATGACCTAACTAGTAGTGCCACAAACATGTTGCACTATCATTATCAACTTTGCATCTTTTGGCATCAACATTATGAATATGTGTATCACCACAATCGAGATTCAACAAAAATAACCACTCTTCACGAGTGCATGACCATAAAAGATATTACTCATATAAATAGAACAACCATTATTCTCTGATTTAAATGAATAAACGTCTCGCACTAAACAAGATCCAGGTATAATGTTCATGCTCAACACTAGCACCAAATAACAATTATTTAGGTCTAAAACTAATCTCGAAGGTAGATGTAGAGGTAGCGTGCTGACGACGATCACATCGACCTTGGAACCATTCCCGACGTGCATTGTCACCTCGTCCTTAGCCAATCTTCGTTTAATCTGTAGCTCCTGTTTCAAGTTACAAATATGAGCAACCGAACCATTATCAAATACCCAGGCGCTACTACAAGCATTAGTAAGGTACACATCAATAACATGTATATCAAATATACCTTTGTTCACTTTCCCATCCTTCTTATCTGCCAAATACTCTTGGGGCAGTTCTGCTTCCAGTGTCCAGTCCCTTTGCAGTAGAAGCACTCAGTTTCAGGCTTAGGTCCAGCTTTGGGATTCTTCCCTGGGAGGGGCAACTTGCTTGCCATTCTTCTTGAAGTTCCCCTTCTTTCCCTTGCCCTTTTTATTGAAACTAGTGATCTTGTTAACCATCAGCACTTGATGCTCCTTCTTGATTTCTACCTCTGCAGCTTTGAGCATTGTGAAGAGCTTGGGAATTGTCTTCTCCATCCCTTGCATATTATAGTTCATCACGAAGCCTTTGTAGCTTGGTCGCAGTGATTGGAGAACTCTGTCAATTACACTATCATCTGGAAGATTAACTCCCAGCTGAGTCAAGTGATTATGATATCCAGAAATTCGGAGTATGTGTTCACTGACAGAACTGTTCTCCTCCATCTTGCAACTAAAGAACTTGTTGGAGACTTAATATCTCTCAACTCGGGCATTTTCTTGAAATATTAACTTCAACTCCTGGAACATCTCATATGCTTCATGACGTTCAAAACGTCTTTGAAGTCCCGATTCTAAGCCATAAAGCATGGCACACTGAACTATTGAGTAGTCATCAGATCGAGCTTGCCAGACATTTAAAACATCAGCATCTGCTCCTGCAGCAGGCCTTTCACCTAGCAGTGCATCAAGGATATAATTCTTCTGTGCGGCAATGAGGATAATCCTCAAGTTACAGACCCAGTCTGTGTAGTTGCTACCATCATCTTTCAACTTAGCTTTCTCTAGGAACGCATTAAAATTCAGGGGAACGGTAGCACGGGACATTGATCTACAACATAGATATGCAAGTACTATCAGGACTAAGTTCATGATAAATTAAGTTTAGTTAATCAAATTACTTAAGAACTCCCACTTAGATAGACATCCCTCAAGTTAGCTAAATGATACGTGATCCAAATCAACTAAACCATGTCTGATCATCACGTGAGATGGAGTAGTCATCAATGGTCACCATCTCGATGTTGATCATATATACTACATGATTCACGTGCGACCTTTCGGTCTCCAGTGTTCCGAGGCCATGTCTGTACATGCTAGGGCGGCTTAAACATCACTGCAATGACATTGGGGAGCTCATGGAGGATCTCATCAAATACGCCGACTCGGATAGCACTAAGGACCCTGGGTCCGATGAGGAGAAGACCAACAAGGGGAAGAAGAACAACAATGGGAAAGGTCAGCAGCAACATATGACAGAACATAATTAGGGCAATAACGGTAAGCACAAGCAAACTGATGGCGGGTCAGATTTTGTGGCCAATACCAATACACAGAATAACAGTCAGCGTCATAAGGGAAAGCCACCTCAATTTAGAGGACCAATGCTTAACCTTGAGGAAATGTTAAACGAACCTTGACCGAAGCACAATTTTCTGAATAGGCCTTTGAGTCATTTGTGGAAGGATTGTTTTATCGTGAAGGAATATAAGAGCTCCGACTTTCATCAGGATCATAATAACAATAAGGCCCGCATGGCGGGTCAGGATCTAGTTCACACGGGCCCAGTTTTGGGGGTGGCGGCTCAAGTTCTAGATATCAAGGACAAAGTAACGAGGGCGGTTATAATCAGTAGCCCGGTCAGGATAACCAGCAACAATAGTCAGGGTACCAACCAATCCCAAGCAACTTAGCGGTGGCCAGTATCATGTTTTCACAAAAAACCTTTGCAAGTGAGATCATAAGGTTCATAAACATGTGGTCAATGTCGTTGAGCCAGCAGTGCCTCGATATTTGCGATGGTCAAAAGAACCAATTATATGGACTCGTGAGGACCACCTGCCTCGGGTTGACAATCCGGGTCAGTTGGAATTGGTGGTAGCCCCACAAGTTGGGGGTTATAAATTCACTAAGGTGCTCATGGACGGAGGCAGCAACATCAACATCCTCTATTATGATACCTTTTTCCGTATGAATTTGACTGACAAGGATCTTAAGTCATCTTCTATAGTCTTTCACGGTGTGGTACCTGGTAAGTCGGCAGACCCAGTTGGTAAGATTGCCTTAGAAGTGGATTTTGGCGATGACTATGATTACAGGGCAAAGACATTGTGGTTTGAGGTGGTTAAAATTAAAATCCCTTATCATGCTTTGTTTGGACGGTCGTCTTATGCCAAGTTTATGGTGCAACCTTGTTATGTGTATCTGCAGCTTAAGATGCTAGGATGTAAGGGCACAATTACAGTCCATGGCAACAGAAAGATTGCTTTGTTTGTGCCACGGAGGAGCTCAAGTTTTATAAAAATAATGTTGACCCAGCGGATATGACCCCTTTGAAGAAACCTACCATGGAGCAAGAGCCTTTGTTGAAATTTAAGTCAGCGGATGACACCAAACAGGTTGATTTTGTCCCTGGTGACTCATCTCAGCAGTTCACTATCAGTGCTAATATGGATCCAAAATAGGAAAGCACTCTCATCGAGTTCATCCATGAGAATCGAGACACCTTTGCATGGAAAAATTCAGATATGTTGGGTGTACCAAGAGAACTCGCTGAGCATACTCTTAATGTTGATCCTAAGTTTAAGTCAGTCAAGCAATTCCTTCATCGTTTTAATGAAGAAAGATATAAGGCCATTGGAGAAGAGGTGGCCCGACTCTTAGTGGTCAGGTTCATCATTGAGGTTTTTCACCCAGAGTGGTTGGCTAACCCGGTGCTGGTACTTAAGAAAAATGGAACTTGGCGTATGTGTGTGGATTATACAGACCTCAATAAAGCTTGTCCGGCTGATCCTTTTGCCCTTGCCTGCATTGATCAGGTCATCGATGTAATGGCAGGTTGTGAGCGTTTGAGTTTCCTGGATGCTTATTCTGGTTATCATCAAATTAAGATGGCAGTTAAAGAACAAGAGAAAACGGCTTTCATCACGCCTTTTGGAGCTTTCAGCTATGTGTCTATGCCTTTTGGGCTCAAGAGCGCAGGCGACTTATCAATGTTGTGTTCAGAATTGTCTTCATAATCAGATTGGATGCAATGTTCACGCTTATGTGGATGATATTGTTGTAAAATCAAAGAAGAAGGAGACTATGTTAGATGATTTGAAGGAGACCTTTGATAATCTTCGGGTCTACAAAATGATGCTTAACCCGACCAAATGTGTTTTTGGTGTGCCTGCAAGCAAGCTCTTGGGTTTTCTAGTTTCGGAGAGAGGTATTGAAGCTAACCCGGAGAAAATTAAGGCTATTACTTCATTGGCTAAGCCGACGTGTGTCAATAATGTTCAACGCTTGGCGAGTCGAATTGCAGCATTAAGCCGGTTCATAAGCCGCCTGGGAGAGTCGGCAATTCCTCTGTACCAGATGATGAAGAAAACATATCACATTGTCTGGAGTGATGCTGCCAACGAGGCATTTGAGATGCTTAAAAAATAGTTGGCTGAGCCGCCTGTCCTCGTAGCTCCCATCAAAAAAGAACCCTTGCTTTTATACATGGCGGCTAACAACGGAGCTGTAAGTGTAGCAATTGTGGTAGAACGAAAGGAGACAGGTAAAGAGTACCCAGTCCATAGGCTGGCTTACTATGTCAGTGAGGTGTTGATTGAGTCTAAGCAGCGATACCCACATTGGCATAAGTTGGTATATGGGGTGTTCATGGCTAGTCGCAAGTTGAAGCATTATTTTCTTGGCCATCCCATTATAGTGGTCAGCTCTTCTCCATTGGGGGATATTATTCAAAATAGAGAGGCTACAGGCCGAGTGGCTAAGTGGGCCATTGAGCTTGGACCCCATGGTTTGAGGTATGTGCCAAGGACAGCTGTCAAATCTCAGCCTCTTGTAGATTTCATCAATGATTGGATGGAGTTGCAAACGCCAGAGGAGAAACCTAACAACACATACTGGACTATTCACTTTGACGGGTCTAGGCAATTGGAAGGCTCGGGGGCTGGAGTTATTTTGACTTCCCCACAAGGTGATAAGTTTTGTTACATTTTAAGGTTGATGTATCCCTGCACTAATAATGCGACTGAATATGAAGCTCTACTCCATAGTCTTAGGATGGCTAAAGAGATGTTTAAGCCGGGTCAGGTGCTTCGGCGACTCAGATTTGGTGGCTCGGCAGGTCTCTGGCACTTGGGATTCCAAATACCCGCTCATGGCGGCTTATCGCCGGGCAGTTGATAATATCGCTGGTCACTTCAAAGGTTATCAGGTGGAACATCTTGATCGAAGGAAGAACGAGGCGGCTGATGCTTTGAGCCGGCTTGGGTCGCAGTGTAAGTCGGTGCCCCCTAATGTTTTTCTTGATGTATTGAATAATCCTTTAGTTAAGTTGCCATCCAAATAAGATCTTGCTATTCCTGACTCGGGGGCATAGGTAGTGGCGGCTCTCCATGTTATTCCTAATTGGACACTTCCTTACTTGACTTATATGACCTAGGGCGAGTTACCTGAGGATGAAACTTTGGCCAGGCAGATAACCCGGCGGTCTAAGTCTATGACCATTATCAATGGCTAATTGCACTGATGAAGTGTCACATGTGTGTTCCAGCGTTGTGTTTCTCCTAAAGAGGGCCGTGACATTCTAAGGGAAATCCATGAAGGTGATTGTGGTCATCACGCTGGCTCTAAATCCCTGGTGGCTAAAGCTTTACAGGATGGATTTTATTGGTTGACGGCTCATGCTGATGTAGAGGACCTTGTTAGTAAATGTGATGGCTATCAGAAATTTTCTCGACGGGTTCATGTGCTGGCTCAAGAATTGCTAATGATTCGAATTACTTGGTCGTTTGCAGTCTGGAGGTTTGATATGATTGGGCCTTTTAAAAGGTCTAAAGATAAAAGACCCACCTCTTGGTGGCGGTTGACAAATTTACCAAGTGGGTTGAGGCAGAGCCGGTCAGCAAGTGTGATGCGGCAACGGCGGTTCAATTCATAAAGAAAGTAATCTTCCGTTTCGGTTTTCCTCATGGTAGTATCATAACTGATAATGGTACCAATCTATCTAAAGGTGCTATGAGAGAGTTTTGTCAAAAAGAGCTTATCCGTCTTGATATTTCTTTGGTGGCTCATCCGCAATCTAATGGTCAAGCTGAAAGAGAGAATCAAGAAGTCTTGAGAGGTATAAAACCTCGGCTTATGGTCCCTTTGCAGAGGACACTGGGTTGTTGGGTTGAGGAATTACCCTTAGTACTTTGGAGTATCAACACCACCCCCAACAGGTTAACAGGCTATACGCCTTTCTAAATGGTCTATGGGGCAGAGGCAGTTCTCCTTAGTGATATCCGTCATGACTCACCTCGAGTGGCGGCTTATGTTGAGGCTGCTAATGAGATAGCATGTCAAGATGCGCTTGATGTGTTGGATGAGGAGCGTGACACTGCGGAGGCTTGTTCGGCGATATACCAGCAAGATCTGCGTCGCTATCATAGCCGTAGGGTCAAGACCCGGACCTTTCAAGAAGGTGATTTAGTGCTCCGATTAATCCAAGATCAAACATATATGCACAATCTATCCCCACCTTGGGAAGGACCTTTTGTGGTTAGCAAAAACCTGAACAGTGGGTCATACTACCTCATTGATATTCCAGAACACAAGGATTCACGTACATCGGAGGAGAAGACCCGCCGGCCTTGGAACATCGCTCATCTTTGGCCTTATTACACATAAGCCATCGGCTCTTGTGATTGTACATACATCTATGAATGTATATATTATGATCAATTTAATAAATTTGGCACACCCTGATAATTCAGGGCCTCTATCATTTCATTTCCAAAGCATCTGAGTCTTTATTATTTTTTCATAAGGTCACTTGGGGGCTTCCAACCCAACTGGTTTAGCTTTCATACCCTCTTAACCAGGCATAAAACGCCGAATTCTGGGTTATCCTGCCTGTATGCAAGATGCTACTCCACCAGGTAATCCTAAATGACCCGTCATACTCTTAACAGTCAATCTTTTAAGTAAGACCCTGAACTCGTTAAGGTTAAAATGACAGTTTGTCATGTGACGGCCGGCTTATGAGAAGCGACGATAAACCAAGGCTGTTAAGCCAACTTCATTGAAACTTGGTTAAACCTGCCTGTTTACAAGATGCTACTCTGACCCCGTGTACTCTCGATGAGTCAATCCATATGGACCCTGAACTTATCCAGGTTAAGACATCGATTGGGTCATGTGAGAGCCGACTTACAGAAAGCGAGGATAAACCAGTGGCTATCATGCTAGTTTCATTAAAGTAGGACTCGAGTTTGGGCTTGGCAGCCGATGAAAGCCTCGTTTTTCTGGATTTCTATTTTTGTTGAATATCTTGGATTTACATCCCCCTTTTCTATTACTGTATGGTTTTTACAATCCGGGCCAGGCAGCCCTAAATATTTCTCATATTTGAGCATCTTTGGGTTTCATAACCCGCCCTGATAGTGGACTATAAGTCGCCAGGATATTTGCTTTGGGCAATCAAAATCATGATATTTCATCTCTACGGATTATTATTATCAAAGGAATTACCATGTTGTCAATCTAAAGGTGTGTTTTCCCATAATGATATGGATATTCAGGGTTTGGTAACCTGCCCTGGTTTTCGGCTTTAAGTCACCATAATACTTCCGGCTTAGATGGCCTTTCTTCTAGTCTTTCTATACAACATTTCAAAGACTATTATATCAGGATTTGTTACCCGCCTTGGCTTAAACCGCCAGGGTGTATGATGTTTACCTTATGTGCACGAAATATGAATCCATTGATCTGCCCCACATGGATGATGATGTTATGAAAAGGAACATCGGCAAATCATAAAATGATTATATTGGCGGTTTAAAAGTTAAACGGCTAAATATACATGATGGCATGATGTCTACTACACAACCTTCTTCTTGTAGACGTTGTTGGGCCTCCAAGTGCAGACATTTGTAGGAAAGTAGCAAATTTCCCTCAAGTGGATGACCTAAGGTTTATCAATCCGTGGGAGGCGTAGGATGAAGATGGTCTCACTCAAGAAACCCTGCAACCAAATAATAAAGAGTCTCTTGTGTCCCCAACACACTCAATACAATGGTAAATTGTATAGGTGCACTAGTTCGGCGAAGAGATGGTGATACAAGTGGTATATGGATGATAGATAAAGGTATTGTAATCTGAAATTATAAAAAAGCAAGGTAACTAATGATAAAAGTGAGTGTAAACGGTATTGCAATGCTAGGAAATAAGGCCTAGGGTTCATACTTTCGCTAGTGTAAGTTCCCTCAACAATAATATCATAATTGGATCACATAACTATCCCTCAACATGCAACAAAGAGTCACTCCAAAGTCACTAATAGCGGAGAACGAACGAAGAGATTATGGTAGGGTACGAAACCACCTCAAAGTTATTCTTTCCAATCAATCCGTTGGGCTATTCCTATAAGTGTCACAAACAGCGCTAGAGTTCGTACTAGAATAACACCTTAAGACACAAATCAACCAAAACCCTAATGTCACCTAGATACTCCAATGTCACCTCAAGTATCCATGGGTATGATTATACGATATGCATCACACAATCTCAGATTCATCTATTCAACCAACACATAGAACCTCAAAGAGTGCCCCAAAGTTTCTACCAGGGAATCACGACGAAACCGTGTGTCAACCCCTATGCATAGGTTCATGGGCGGAACCCGCAAGTTGATCACCAAAACATACATCAAGTGAATCACGTGATATCCCATTGTCACCACAGATACGCACGGCAAGACATACATCAAGTGTTCTCAAATCCTTAAAGACTTAATCCGATAAGATTACTTCAAAGGGGAAACTCAATCCATTACAAGAGAGTAGAGGGGGGAGAAAACATCATAGGATCCAAATATAATAGCAAAGCTCGCGATACATCAAGATCGTATCATCTCAAGAACACGAGAGAGAGAGAGAGATCAAACACATAGCTACTGGTACATACCCTCAGCCCCGAGGGAGAACTACTCCCTCCTCGTCATGGAGAGCACCGGGATGATGAAGATGGCCACCGGAGAAGGATTGCCCCTTCCGGTAGGGTGCCGGGACGGGTCTAGATTGGTTTTCGGTGGCTACGGAGGCTTCTGGCGGCGGAACTCTCGATCTATTGTCTATTCTGGAAGTTTTAGGGTACGTGAGTATATATGGGTGCAGGAAGTACGTCGGTGGAGATTCGGGGGCCCCACGAGGCAGGGGGCGCGCCCTAGGGGGCGCCCCCCACCCTCGTGAGCACCTCCCTTTGCTCCTGACATGGGTTCCAAGTCCATCCGGTAGCTTTCCTTCCAAAAATAACTTCTCCAGTTGATTTCATTCCGTTTTGACTCTGTTTGATACTCCTTTTCTTCGAAACACTAAAATAGGCAAAAAAACAGCAATTCTGGGTTGGGCCTCCAGTTAATAGGTTAGTCCCAAAAATAATATAAAAGTGGATAATAAATCGCAATATTGCCCAAAACAGTAGATAATATAGCATGGAGCAATCAAAAATTATAGATACGTTGGAGACGTATCATGGCATAATAGATCATTGTTTGCAAATATAGGCTATTACAAGGCCACATTGGACCTGCAAAATGGGAACAAAGTGTTTTTCAGCACATTGTGCTTAGGCCCTGATTTAAGAGCCACCTGGTATCAATTGCCTTCGTCATGACGGTGTGATGACTCCGGGTCATCCCGCTCCGGCTCTTCTTCATCGCCCATCTGGAGGTTAGGTGACGTCCAATCGATGCCACCTACCAGGGCGCGCCTAGGCCCCCAGGCGCGCCCAGGTGGATTGTGCCTAAGGGAGTCATGGATTATGGGGCCCTCGGGTGTCCAGGCTATGTGACATGGGCTGGACAGATGGGCTGTGAAGATACAAGATAGAAGGCCTTCCCTCGTGTCCGGATGGGACTCTCCTTAGCGTGGAAGGCAAGCTTAGCGTGCAGATATGAAGATTCATTTCTGTGTAAACCAACTCTGTACAACCCTAGCCCCCTTCGATGTCTATATAAACTGGAGGGTTTAGTCCGTAGAGGCAATCACAATCATGATCATACAAGCTAGACAATCAGGGTTTAGCCATTACGATCTCGTGGTAGATCAACTCTTGTAACACCTATATTCATCAAAGTTAATCAAGAAGGACATAGGATATTACCTCCATCAAGAGGGCCCAAACCTGGGTAAACATCATGTCCCCTGTCTCCTATTACCTTCGATCCTTAGATGCATAGTTCGGGACCCCCTACCCGAGATCTACCGGTTTTGACACCGACATTGGTGCTTTCATTGAGAGTTCCACTGTGAGTCGTCGAAAGGCTCGACGGCTCCATCAATCATCTACAACAACACTGCCGCGAAGGAGATTTTCCTCCCTGGCCAGATCTTTGTATTCGGTGGCTTCGCACTGCGGGCTAACTCGGTTGGCCATCTGGAGTAGATCGACAGCTACGCCCCTGGTCACCAGATCAGTTTTCGAAATCTGAACTATGTCACGGGTATCCGAGGAGACTTGATCTTCCAAGGGTTCGTGGCCTCAACCACCGCTCTGGCCTTAGATTTGGAGCACGTCATCAGGTCCGAAGATGGGAGTCTAGAGCCCGATGGACTCTCTGCGGCCTTAGAGCTCAACATCGGAAAACCAGAGAGAGTAGCGTCTCCGGCAATCGCAAAGCTGGACTCTTTTCCGGAGACTAATTCTGAACCCTGGAGGCCCGTGTCATGCGAGCTCGGCCTAGAAACTTCTGACCACATCCAAACCCCACTCTTAAACGAGGCTCTGGACTTAATGCGATCCCTCGTCATCACAGAGGAACCACTTCTGAATCACGGCCAGCCCGGACTAGGGGCTGGAAATAGGAAATTTTACTTCCCACCCACCACCCACTTTATAGCCACTATCGAAGACCTAACCGACATGCTTGATTACGCCTCCGAAAACATCGACGGTATGGACGACAATGCCGAAGAGGAGCAGGCCCAAGGCCCTCCAGTCACCGGACATTGGACGGCCACCTCCTCGTATGACGTATACATGGTGGATACACCGAAAGACGGCGACGGCGATGATGTGAAAAAACCCAGTAGAGGAGAAACCTCCTGAGATACCGCTGAAACATCGACGTCAGCGGTGCCGCTCTAAATCGCGTCGCGGTAAGAACAGCAATACCAGCGTCCGGAGAATGACGAAGACCAAGAGGACCCCATTGAACAAACATCCAAACTGGATGATTGGGAGGATGGGAAAATTGATCCCGACGAGCAAGCAGGGAACAAAGACTCAGAGGAAAGCAACTATCTGCCACTCTCCGAGGACGACATGAGCCTCGGCGACGAAGATTTTATCATGCCAGAGGAACCCCTCGAACAAGAGTGCTTCAAGCGCCTGCTATTAGCTACGGCTAGAAGCCTAAAAAAGAAACAACAACAGCTTCATGCTGACCAAGATTTACTCAACAACAGATGGACTAATGCCCTGGCGTCCGAAGAGTACGAACTCGAACGCCCAACAAAGAGTCACCCGAAGTGTAAGCTGCTACCCCAATTCGACGACGAGGCGTTGGAGCCCATACCGCTCGCACGCAATGTGGCTGCCGGACCAACCAACCAGCACGTGGCCAGAGCAGAACGGCAACTCAAGCCGAACACCAGCCCTCTCCACCTCACCGTAAAAGTAGAGAAACAACAGCTCAGGGATACACATATGACCTACGATAGGACCTGGAAAATAGGGCAGGTCAGACAAGGTCAATCTACGGATCGCGGGGGCGTGCTCCAGCGCGAGAGGAGGGCTATCAAGCCTGGTGCGATAAACATAACTAACCCCGGGCTGAAAACCGCATACAGACACCATCCGAACTGCGTCCCGACATAGCCTGATACAGAGGCGCCGCACACCCCCTATGCTTCACCGATGAGGTAATGGAGCACGAGTTCCCCGAAGGGTTCAAACCCATGAACATCGAATCATATGACAGCACAACAGATCCCGTAGTATGGATTGAAGACTTTCTTCTCCACATTCACATGGCTCGCGGTGACGATCTACACGCCATCAAATACCTTCCCCTCAAACTTAAGGGACCAGCACGACACTAGCTGAATAGTCTACCAGAAAATTCTATTGGTAGCTGGGAGGACTAGAGGATGCATTCAGAGACAACTTCCAAGGTACTTATGTTTGGCCCCCAGATGCCGATGACCTTAGCCACATAATCCAGCAATCTGGGGAATCGGCCCGACAGTTTTGGACAAGGCTCCTAATAAAAAAGAACCATATTGTGGATTTTCTGGACACAGAGGCCCTCGCAGCCTTCAAACATAGCGTCCGAGACGAGTGGCTCGCCCAACACCTCGGCCATGAAAAGCCAAAGTCCATGGCATCCCTAACCACACTTATGACCTGTTTTTGCGCGGGAGAAGACAGCTAGCTCACTCATAGAAGCAATAGCAGCAGCGACCCTGGTACCTCCGAAACCAGGGATGACAATGGCAAGCCACGACGCGACAAGCATAAGCATCGAGACAACAATGAAGGAACGCAAGACACGGCGGTTAATGCTGGATTCAGAGGCTCCAAACCTGGTCCACAAAAAAAGCCATTCAAGGCAAATAGAGATGGCACATCCAGTCTAGACAGAATACTTGATCGGCCTTGCCAGATTCATGGTACCCCCGATAAACCCGCCAATCATACCAACATAAATTGTTGGGTATTCAAACAAGTCGGCAAGCTTAACGCCGAACACAAGGGAAAGGGGTCGCCAAGCGACGACGATGACCAAGAGCCTCGTCACCCGAACACAGGGGGGCATAAGCAATTTCCTATCAACATACAACTAACCCTATGGTGTGATCCACGCGCGCGCTCATATGATGGGAACCAAAGGACAACAACATAACCACAAGAAAATTAAATCAATCATAGCAATTCATCAACCACCGATAGGACAACGAAAATCTACCCAGACATCATAGGATGGCAACACATCATTGGATAATAATATGAAGCATAAAGCACCATGTTCAAGTAGAGGGTACAGCGGGTTGCGGGAGAGTGGCTGCTGTAGATAGAGGGGGGAAGGTGATGGAGATGTTGGTGAAGATGGTGGAGGTGTTGGTGTAGATTGTGGTGATGATGATGGCCCTCGGCGGCGTTCCGGCGCCACCAGAAGCGAGGGGGAGAGAGCCCCCCTCCTTCTTCTTCTTCCTTGACCTTCTCCCTAGGTGGGAGAAGGGTTTCCCCTCTGGTCCTTGACCTCCATGGCTTGGGAGGGGAGAGAGCCCCTCCGAGATTGGATCTGTGTCTCTCTCTCTCTCTCTCATCGTTTCTGCGTTCTGGGATTCTGCCCTTTCACCGTGTCTTATATATCCGGAGATCCGTAACTCTGATTGGATTGAAACCTTCGCTCCGAATTTTTTTCTTCTGAAAATTAGCTTTCCTGTGGCCAAATAAGAGCATCAACTGCCTTACGGGGGGCCCATGATGGTCAGGGGCGCGCCCAGGGGGGTGCGCCCCCTACCTCGTGGCACCCCCCGGGCACCGTCTCGCATTGATTTTCTTCCCGTATCTCACAAATATTCTAAAAATATTCTCCGTCCATTTTTATTCCGTTTGGACTCCGTTTGATATGGATTTTCTGTGAAACAAAAAACATGTAACAAACAGGAAGTGTCACTGGGCACCGGATCAATATGTTAGTCCCAAAAATAGTATAAAAAGTTGCCAAAATATATGAAAGTTGTAGAATATTGGCATGGAACAATCAAAAATTGTAGATACGATGGAGACGTATCAGCATCCCCAAGCTAAGTTCCTGCTCGTCCTCGAGAAGGTAAATGATAAAAAAGATAATTTTTGATGTGGAATGCTACCTAGCATAATCTTGATCATGTAATCTGATCATGGCATGAATATTAAGACACGAGTGATTCAAAGCAATAGTCTATCATTTGACATTAAGATAATAATACTTCAAGCATACTAATAAAGCAATCATGTCTTCTCAAAATAACATGGCCAAAGAAAGTTATCCCTACAAAATCATATGGTCTGGCTATACTCCATCTTCACCACACAAAATATTCAAATCATGCACAACCCTGATGACAAGCCAAGAAATTGTTTCATACTTTCGATATTCTCAAACATTTTCAACTTTCACGCAATACATGAGCATGAGCCATGGATATATCACTATGGGTGGAATAGAATATGATGGTGGAGGTTGTGTGGAGAAAACAAAAAGGAGAAAGTCTCACATCGACGCGGCTAATCAACGGGTTATGGAGATGCCCATCAATTGATGTCAATGTGAGGAGTAGGGATTGCCATGCAACGGATGCACTAAGAGTTATAAGTGTATGAAAGCTCAAACTGAAACTAAGTGGGTGTGCATGCAACTTGCTTGCTCATGAAGACCTCGGGCATTTGAGGAAGCCCATCATCAGAATATACAAGCCAAGTTCTATAATGAAAATTCCCACTAGTATATGAAAGTGATAACTCAATGAGACTCTCTATATGAAGAACATGGTGCTACTCTCAAACACAAGTGTGGTAAAAGGATAGTAACATTGTCCCTTCTCTCTTTTTCTCTCATTTTTTTGTTTTTTTGGTGGGCTTCTTTGGCCTCTCTTTTTTATTTGGGATTCTTTGGCCTCTTTTATTTTGATAACCTCACATGGGACAATCTTCTAATAATGATGATCATCACACTTTTATTTACTTACAACTCAATATTACAACTCGATACTAGAACAAAGATATGACTATATGAATGCCTCTGGTGGTGTACCGGGATGTGCAATGATCAAGTGTAGCAATGAGATCAAAAAACAGAGAAGCCATGAAAACATCATGCTAGATATCTTATGATCATGCAAAGCAATATGACAATAAATGCTCAAGTCATGTATATGATGATGATGGAAGTTGCATGGAATATATCTCGGAATAGCTATGGAAATGCCATAATAGGTAGGTATGGTGGCTGTTTTGAGGAAGATATAATGAGGCTTATGTGTGATAGAGCGTATCGTATCACAGGGTTTGGATGCACCGGCGAAGTTTGCACCAACTCTCGAGGTGAGAAAGGGCAATGCACAGTACCGAAGAGGCTAGCAATGATGGAAGGGTGAGAGTGCGTATAATCCATGGACTCAACATTAGTCATAAAGAACTCACATACTTATTGCAAAAATCTATTATTCATCGAAACAAAGTACTACGCGCATACTCCTAGTGAAGGAAATATGCCCTAGAGGCAATAATAAAGTTATTATTTATTTCCTTATATCATGATAAATGTTTATTATTCATGCTAGAATTGTATTAACCAGAAACATAATACATGTGTGAATACATAGACAAACAGAGTGTCACTAGTATGTCTCTACTTGACTAGCTCGTTAATCGAAGATGGTTATGTTTCCTAACCATGAACAAAAGAGTTGTTATTTGATTAACGGGATCACATCATTAGAAGAACGATGTGATTGACATGACCCATTCCATTAGCTTAGCACCCGATCGTTTAGTATGTTGCTATTGCTTTCTTCATGACTTATACATGTTCCTATGACTATGAGATTATGCAACTCCCGTTTGCCGGAGGAACACTTTGTGTGCTACCAAACGTCACAACGTAACTGGGTGATTATAAAGGAGCTCTACAGGTGTCTCCAAAGGTACATGTTGGATTGGCATATTTTGAGATTAGGATTTGTCACTCCGATTGTCGGAGAGGTATCTCTGGGCCCTCTCGGTAATGCACATCACATAAGCCTTGCAAGCATTTCAACTAATGAATTAGTTGCGAGATGATGTATTACGAAACGAGTAAAGAGACTTGCCGGTAACGAGATTGAACTAGGTATTAAGATACCGACGATCGAATCTCGGGCAAGTAACATACCGATGACAAAGGGAACAACGTATGTTGTTATGCGGTCTGACCGATAAAGATATTCGTAGAATATGTGGGAGCCAATATGAGCATCCAGGTTCCGCTTTTGGTTATTGATCGGAGACGTGTCTCGGTCATGTCTACATTGTTCTCAAACCCATAGGGTCCGCACGCTTAAGGTTTCGATGATAGTTATATTATGAGTTTATGAGTTTTGATGTACCAAAGTTAGTTCGGAGTCCCGGATGTGATCACGGACATAACGAGGAGTCTCGAAATGGTCCAGACATAAAGATTGATATATTAGATGGCTATATTCGGACACTGGAAGTGTTCCGGGTGATTTCGGAGAAAACCGGAGAGCTGGAGGGTTACCGGAACCCTACCGGGAGAAGTAATGGGCCATATGGGCCTTAGTGGAGAGAGAGAGGGGCAGCCAGGGTGGGCCGCGTGCCTCCTCCCCCTGGTCCGAATTGGACTAGGAGAGGGGGGCGGCGCCCCCCTTTCCTTCTCCCTCCCCACTTCCTTCCCCCTCCTAGTAGGAGTCCTACTCCTACTAGGAGGAGGACTCCTCCTGGCGCGCCAATAGGGGCCGGCCAGCCTCCTCCCCTTCCTCCTTTATATACGGGGGCAGGGGCACCCCTAGACACAAGTTGATCCATGTGATCATATTCTTAGCCGTGTGCGGTGCCCCCTTCCACCATAATTCTCGATAATATTGTAGCGGTTCTTAGGCGAAGCCATGCGACGGTAGAACATCAAGATCGTCACCACACCGTTGTGCTGACGAAACTCTTCCCCGACACTTTGCTGGATCGGAGTCCGGGGATCGTCATCGAGCTGAACGTGTGCTAGAACTCGGAGGTGCCGTAGTTTCGGTGATTGATCGGTCGGGCCATGAAGACGTACGACTACATCAACCGCGTTGTGCTAACGCTTCCACTGTTGGTCTTCAAGGGTACGTAGATCACATTCTCCCCTCTCGTTGCTATGCATCACCATGATCTTGCGTGTGCCTAGGAAATTTTTGAAATTACTATGTTCCCCAACAGTGGCATCCGAGCCTAGGTTTTATATGTTGATGTTGTGCACGAGTAGAACACAAGTGAGTTGTGGGCGATATAAGTCATACTGCTTACCAGCATGTCATACTTTGGTTCGGCGGTGTTGGGGATATTACTACTGGGCATAAACCGGCCTACCTGGGCCGGATTAACTCCATCAGTAGTTCAAAGGTGTTAAAGCCCAAAGAGGCAGATAAAGGCCCAGGGCCCGTAGTCGGTTTACAACCTGTAGCCGTACATCAGCTTTGTGCACATACTTGTAATATGAGTTAGGAACAAGGAGAGACCAACCCGGATACGAGTATGAACCGGTGTTGGGACTCTCCGAACCGGCAAGCGTCACCCATGTATATAAGGGGACAACCCAGCGGCGGATCAAAGACGAGAGACAACGACTCGATAAATAGGCGAAGCTTATTCACTCCCTAGTCATCGAAACACCCATCAATTCCATCACAACTAGAAGTAGGCTTTTACCTTCATTGAAGGGGCCAAACTAGTATAAACTCTCTTGCGTCCTTGTGTCTGCTTTAACCCCTTCAAGCTAACCCGTAGCGATGGCTCCACGACTAAGTCCTTTCTCCAGGACATCTGCTGTGACAAAACCACGACAGTTGGCGCCCACCGTGGGGCAATCGCACGATGGTTTCCGGTTCTTGGAGGGCCGCTTTGAAGGACTCGAGGGCTATGCTGTAGGCCGGATGACTAAGAGTCGTCGCGGCAGGCTCTACATTGACGATGCAGGCTGGGGCCCCGAGGCCGGCTCAGTTGAGTACGGATACCAGGTCACCTTTGGTAGCATTCACGTTTTCATTGGGAAGATCGGTGAACCGGGCCCTGAGCCGGACATCTGCACCGACCTCGTCGAGACGGCTTAGCGTGCGCAATCCGCCCGGGTTAAACCGGCCATGAAGCGTGCCTTCATGGGAGTCATCCATGGAGGAAGTCATGAGGACGGATCGGGATTTCGCGGGGCGACCGTCATTTGTTCCGATGACGAATCTTCGACCGGAGAAACTGAATCTCTTTATCAGCTAAAGATGGCCGAATTAGGAGCTGTTCCGATGGCGAAAGTATTCTGGACCCCTCTGATCTGCCCAACCGGGTTGGAGTATTCATGGCCGGAACACAAGCAGCGCTTCATTCTTCGACAGTTGCGGCAACGATTTCTGGTTCAGCAGCAGCAACGGCCGCCGGGGCAGGAGGCCCTGTGCGCCGCCGGCTCAGGTTCTATCAGAGCTATTTGATGCGTTGGCTGTGCTTATGGCGGAAGTTAATCCGCCAGATCAGGACGTTCACAATACGGAGATTGCAAAGGTAAAGGAACAGATCACCCAGGCCAAGGCGGATCTGGCGGCTGAGGACACCAGGATGGCCGCAGAGTGGGCTGCTTTAGATGCATAGGCCTACAGGCTTATGTTAGACCAGAGCGCATCACATGAAGTCATGAGGAGGAAGCACCGGTCCCGCTTACCTCCGGTTTTCGAGGCTAGAGACCTTTTCAACACTCCAGGGCCAAGAGCTGGCAATACGCTGGAGGGGAACCGGGCAGAAGCCCCTGGGACCGGTGCACTAGTTCAGCCTCGTCAGATCGACCCGCCTCGTCAAAACACCGTTGTACCTCAGGCTGCTTTAACACCCCCGGGTCACTACTCCAGCCCAATGGACAATCTTGTTGCCGCTGCTGCACGGCTGGAGGCCATTCCAATTGAAGGTGACTCGCCACAGGCAGTAGAGACACGGTGGGTCAAGGAACTTCTGAGGACCGCTTTAGCCCAACAGGAAGCATACTCGTACAGCCGCGACCGAATCCACTCGACCCCTCGTCCAAGCCGGAGCTATAGCAGACATATGGATGAACCGGCAGTGTCGAGTAATGAACGACGTGGGGCACCCCGGGACAACAACCCGACGGGTGGTGCTGATGACGCTCAGGAAGTGGTGAACCGGGCCCGAGCGCGTAGGGAGGCCGAGTTAGCCGCACAGCATCCGGCTCGGCAGCTCACGCCGGTTCGTCCAACCATTTCGATCGAACCTGGTGTTACTTCTAGTTCTTTGGGGGTGCCTTGCCTCGTCCCCGCTTTACTCAATGTGCGCTTGCCCAAGGATTTCAAAGGCCCACGCAAGGTACCAAATTATACGGCGAATCAACCACCAGAGACATGGGTAGAGAGCTATGAGATGGCCATGGAGATGCTTGATGTGGATGACACGGCGTGTGCGAAATACTTCACCATGATGCTTGAAGGAATGGCCCGTACTTGGTTAAAAAGCTTGCCCGCTAATTCTATCAGTTCATGGGCCCAATTACGAGCCCGGTTTATCAACAATTTCAAGGATACATGTAAACAGCCTATGTCGATAGTGGACTTAGCTGCATGCGTCCAGGAGGAAGGAGAGTCAACGACTTATTGGGTGCGCCGGGTTTCACAAGTGTTGCACTCCTCAGACCCCATTAACGCTGACACCGCAGTATTAACCCTAGAAGGCAACTGCCGGTTTGGGCCCCTGAAGTTGAAATTGGGACGGATGAAGCGTCATTGCACCGACATGGGGACCCTCATGGCCGCTTTGGTAAAATATGCTGATTCTGATAGTACCAAGGATCCCGAATCTGATGATGACAAGACAGGGAAGGGGAAGAAGAACAGCAGCTCCAAAGGTCAGCAGCATCACCGGGTAGGCAATGGTGGAGGAGGCAAGCGTAAAGCGGATGGCAACATGGATTTTGTGGCTAATACCAACGTACAGGACAATGGCTAATGGCGCAAGGGTAGTCCGAAAAATCGTAGTGGAGCGCCCAACCCCAACCCAAGCTGCTTGAACTATCTGCTAAGCCAGCCCTGTCCAAGACATGGGACGAAGGAGGAGCCAGCAAACCACCTTTGGAAGGATTGCTTTATTATGCAGGAGTTCAAAAATTCTAATAATTTCCGGTATGATCACGGATCTGGCGGTGGCTCAGGGTCCAGGCCGGGTTACGGTGGAGGAAGTTCCGGTTCAGGATTTAATGGTAATCCGGGCGGACATAATGGTCAAAATAGTCAGAACAACCAGGGTGGTTACAACCAACAGCAGCAACAGTAAGGTTACCAAAGCAACCCAAAGCAGTTGAGTAACGGGCAGTACCATGTCTTTACCACTAGCTTGGACAAGCGAGACCGGAAGGTTCAGAGACGGGCGGTCAACTCTGTTGAACCGGCCACACCCCGTTATCTACGTTGGTCTGAACAGCCAATCATATGGAGCAGAGAGGATCACCCACTCCAGGTCGATAATCCGGGTCAGTTGGCTCTGGTGGTGGCACCTCAGGTGGGAGGTTATAAGTTCACCAAGGTGCTCATGGATGGAGGGAGCAGCATTAACATCCTATACTATGAGACCTTCCGTCGTATGGGACTTACAGATAAGAATCTCAAACCGTCCAAAATAGTATTCCACGGTGTAGTGCCTGGCAGATCAGCATATCCCGTTGGTAAGATAGCTCTTGAAGTGGCCTTTGGGGATGATCATGATTCTAGGTCGGAGACATTAACGTTTGAAGTGGTGAAAATCCAAAGTCCATATCATGCCCTGTTTGGGCATCCGGCATACGCCAAGTTTATGGCTCGGCCCTGTTATGTGTATTTGCAGCTCAAGATGCCGGGTCACAAGGGGACGATAATGGTTCACGGAAGCCGAAAAATCGCTTTGGAATGCGAGGAAGGAGATGCGGCTTATGCAGAGTCGGTTTGTGCCACCGAGGAGTTGAAGTACTATAAGGACAATGTTGATCCGGCGGACATGACTCCATTGAAGAAGCCAACTACGGAACATGATCCGGCCCTGAAGTTCAAATCGGCAGTAGAAACTAAGCTTGTTGACTTCGTACCTGGCGATTAGTCCAAGCAGTTCAGCATTAGTGCCAACTTGGATCCGAAATAGGAAAGCGCTCTCATCGAGTTCATCCATGAGAATCGGGACATTTTTGCATGGAAGCCCTCTGACATGCCAGGTGTACCGAGGCAACTCGCTGAGCACACACTTAATGTGGATCCTAAATACAAACCGGTGAAACAGTTCCTCCGCCGGTTTAACGAAGAAAGACACAAGGCGATTGGAGAAGAGGTAGCCAGGCTCTTAGCAGCTGGTTTATTGTTGAAGTTTTTCACCCTGGGTGGCTTGCCAATCCGGTGCTAGTCCTTAAGAAAAACGGCACCTGGTGTATGTGTGTGGATTACACAGATCTTAATAAAGCTTGTCCAGCAGATCCTTTTGCCCTCCCCCGTATTGATCAAATCATTGATGCTACGGCGGGTTGTGAGCGTTTAAGTTTTTTGGATGCATATTCTGGCTATCATCAGATCAAAATGGCAGTTAAGGACCAGGAGAAGACGGCATTCATAACTCCCTTTGGAGCCTTCTGCTATGTGTCTATGCCCTTTGGGCTCAAAAGTGCCCAGGCAACTTATCAACGGTGTGTACAAAATTGTCTTCACAAGCAGATTGGCCGTAATGTACATGCTTACGTGGATGATATCGTGGTTAAATCCAGGGAGAAGGAGACTCTAGTTGATGATTTGAAGGAAACCTTTGATAACCTAAGGACGTACAAGATGATGCTTAATCCGGACAAGTGTGTCTTTGGTGTACCGGCGGGCAAGTTATTGGGTTTTCTGGTGTCCAACAGGGGAATTGAGGCTAATCCGGAGAAGATCACAGCCATCACCTCCCTGGCTAAACCGAAGTGTATCAATGATGTTCAACGCCTGGCAGGCCGGATTGCCGCGTTAAGCCGGTTTATCAGCCGCCTTGGTGAGAAGGCGATCCCTTTGTATCAGATGTTGAAGAAGATGGATCAGTTCGTCTGGAGTTCTGCTGCTGATGAAGCGTTTGAGGACTTAAAGCGGCAATTGGCCAATCCGCCTGTGCTCGCCGCTCCCATTGACAAGGAGCCGTTACTGCTATATGTTGCTGCTAATGCTCGTGCGGTCAGCGTGGCTGTTGTGGTGGAACGAAAGGAGGCAGGTAAGGAGCATCCAGTTCAACGTCCGGTCTATTATATCAGCGAGGTACTCATTGAGTCCAAGCAAAGGTATCCGCATTGGAAGAAGCTGGTGTACGGAGTTTTTATGGCAAGCCGGAAGCTTAAGCAATACTTCCAAGGGCACCCAATTACGGTGGTCAGTTCTGCTCCTTTGGGAGATATCATTCAGAACCGGGAAGCAACTGGCCGGATTGCAAAGTGGGCTATAGAGCTGGGGCCGTACGGTTTGAAATATGTGCCTCGGACAGCGATTAAGTCTCAAGCACTTGTTGATTTCATCAATGATTGGATGGAAATGCAAGCACCTGAAGAAAAGCCGGATCATACGTATTGGACCATCCATTTTGACGAATCCAGGCAGTTGGAAGGCTCGGGGGCTGGAGTCGTATTAACTTCCCCACGAGGTGATACGTTTTGTTATGTTCTCCGTTTAGTGTTCCCTTGTACTAACAATGCAGCTGAGTATGAAACCTTGCTCCATGGTCTTCGGATGGCTAAGGAGATGAATCTAAGTCGAGTTAAGTGCTTCGGTGATTCGGACCTTGTGGCTCAGCAAGTGTCTGGCACTTGAGACTCCAAGGACCCACTCATGGCAGCATATCATTGTGAGGTGGATATTGTTGCAAGTTATTTCAGAGGCTATCAGGTGGACCACGTGGACTGGCGGAAAAATGAAGCGGCGGACGCTTTAAGCCGGTTGGGCTCTCAGCGCAAACCGGTCCCACCCAATGTTTTTCTGGATGTGCTGCACAAGCCGTCGGTGAAGATCCCTGGTGAAGAGGATTTGGCCATTCCTGATCTGGAGGCTCAATTGGTGGCAGTTCTTCATGTTATTCCGGATTGGACGCTTCCTTATCTGGCGTACAAGAACCGGGGCGAGTTGCCAGAAGATGAGATTCTGGCCCGGCAGATAATCCGGCGATCCAAGTCCATGGTTGTCATCAACGGTGAGTTGCATCATTGCAGTGTATCAGGAGCTTTTCAACATTGCATGTCTCCTGAAGAAGGCCGTGAAATTTTGCGGGAGATCCACGAAGGAGATTGTGGTCACCACGCCGGTTCAAAATCTCTGGTGGCTAAAGCGTTTCGCCATGGTTTCTATTGGTTAACTGCTCATGCTGATGCGAAGGATCTGGTCAGACGATGTGATGGTTGCCAAAGGTTTTCAAGACGTGCTCATGTACCGGCTCAAGAATTGAGGATGATTCCAATTACTTGGCCGTTTGCGACTTGGGGGCTAGATATGGTTGGGCCTTTCAAAAGGTCCAAAGATAAGAAGACCCACCTCCTGGTGGCGGTGGACAAGTTTACAAAGTGGGTGGAGGCAGAACCTGTTAGCAAGTGTCATGCGGCCACGGCGGTTCGGTTCATCAAAAAGGTGATTTTCCGGTTTGGCTTTCCGCAAAGTATTATCACAGATAATGGTACCAATTTATCCAAAGGTGCTATGAAGGAGTTCTGTGAACAGGAGCACATCCGGCTCAACGTTTCATCAGTGGCACATCCACAGTCCAATGGTCAAGCAGAAAGAGCTAATCAAGAGATCTTGAGAGGCATCAAGCCTCGGCTCATGGTTCCTTTGCAGAGAACGCCGGGTTGTTGGGTAGAAGAATTACCATCTGTGTTATGGAGCATCAATACAACACCCAACAGATCAACAGGATACACACCGTTCTTCATGGTTTATGGAGAGGAGGCGGTTCTCCCCAGTGATATACGTCATGACTCACCTCGTGTCATGGCTTATGTTGAAGCGGACAACGAGACAGCACGACAAGATGCTTTGGACCGGTTGGATGAAGAGCGTGACATCGCAGCCGCCCGGTCGGCGATTTACCAGCAGGATCTTTGTCGTTATCACAGTCGCCGAGTAAGAACCAGAGCCTTCCAGGAAGGAGATTTGGTGCTTCGGCTCATCCAAGATCAGACAGATATGCATAAGCTATCCCCACCTTGGGAGGGCCTTTCGTGGTCAGCAAGAATCTGCACAACTGGTCGTACTATCTGATCGATATTTGAGAGCATAAGGACTCACATATATCAGAGGAGGAGACTAGCAGGCCGTGGAATATAGCTCATCTTCGGCCTTACTATACCTGAGCCATTGGCTATACTTATGTACATACAATGTATATATTATGATTAAGTAAAATAAACCGGAACCTCAGCTAAAGCGGGGTATATGTTCTTTTACATCATGTGAGGTTACACGGAGTTGCACTAAAGCGGCCTCCGGTTTACCCCTTGAGTTCGCTTTGCTAAAAGCATCGTGTTATATCACTTGGAGGATTGGTCATGTCCGAACCAATACCATGCCTCTTGATAGGCGAAAGCCACCAGATCACTTGGGGACTTGGTCATGTCTGAACCAGTCATGCCTCTTGATCGGCCTAAGGCCACAGAATCACTTGGGGGCTTGGTCGAACCCGAACCATGACCACGCCATTTGGTCGGCATAAAATGCCACAAGAATCACTTGGGGACCTGGCTAACTAGAACCATAGTTACACCTAACGGGAGCTTGGTCGTGTTTGGCCATGGTTACGCCATTTGATCAGCTTAAATAAGTCTTTTTTGGCAAACGTTTTTTTCGTTGCTTTTGCTTCATACTTTTCTTTGAAGGGGGGTTTTTGCTTTTTATTGTGTTTCTTAAACCGACAATTTTTTTTTCAATTGACGGAACACAGTTCACGTCAATCCGGAGGCTATTTGACCGGTTTAATCCGCGTTGTTAACATCCTCTTATGGGGTAACACAGTATTTATCGTAACCCGGCACGGTTTACATGGTAAACCAGCGTTATATATATATATATATATATATATATATATATATATATATATATATATATATATATATATATATATATATATATATATACAGGAGCTGTTATCTCCTCCAACAGTATGGGTTTGCAAAACTCTGCTTCAAGATTGGCCAAGCCAACTTCACGCTCAATGACGGCAGGTATTACGTATCTCAAAATTTGGTCATACTTAAAATTTTGTTTTGATTTCATATATGCAGACATCATATTCCGCCTGACGGTACAACCGCGGTGGCACTTGACGAATTTTTCATTTTAGAAAGTGTTTTGGAAAGTTCATTGCCACAGGAAGAACAAATTATGCACGAAGGCATATCAACATCAAAGGTATCAGCTAGCCTATTACAAGGCAACATGGTGCCCATAATAATATAATTGTTTTTCGCGAAGAAGAGGCAGTTTTAAACCGGCGTCCGGTTCAAGCTTGGTCACCAGCCTAGCCTGATGGTTGTGGGTCGTCCTGCGCCGCTTCAGCCTCCGTATCCCTACCCAGTGGCTGGAAATCCACAATTGTCCAGTCGATTCCCATTAATGCTTGAAAAACAGCTTCATCGTGGATCAGCAAGGACGGGTCAATATCGGGAGCGTAAGTATGCTTACGGATTGGAGGAATCAGATTTTCCGATTCATGGATTGGCGCAGCTATTCGCTTGTTCTGACTGTCATATTGCGCTTGATAACGAGACAAGTCTTCTTCCTCAGCCAACTGACAAGCTAGTGGACGCACCTCCCGGTTTATTGCTCGCAGATCCACTTCACCGAATTCTGATCCGTCTTCCTTCAAGCTGGGATAGCCCTGAGCCGCTTCAACAGGATCAAAATCCGGCACCCAGGCTTTTTCCTGGATTAAAGCATTGATTGCGCCGGTTCAAGCAGCAGATTTCTTTAGCTCTTCAATCTGGGCAGGAAGCACCGACAGTTTCATCAGAGTATCTTGAATCAAAGTAGGCGCCGGTTTGTTATGAGAGGCGGTACAGATGATCCGCTGGGCACCAGTATACAATTGTTCAACCAATGTATAGGCGGCTTTTAGCTTCTTCCGTAGATCTGACCCCCAGTGACCAATGCGTGTCCCTGAAATACCATAAAGGGTTAATAAGCCGGCGACTTTGTCAGAAGGCAGAGCCAATTCAGTAGGAAAACTGGCTTACCAAAAATAGCAGCAGTCATGGCATGCACGTGCCGCTTTATGCTGGTCAGTTCATCTGCCACTGGTTTTAGTGCAGCCTCAGCATCCTCTGCTCGTTTGATCAAAGCGGATTTCTCAGTGGCCCAGTCCGCCTGTTTCTTTTTGAAGTTTTCCTTAAGTTGTTCCATGGCGCTTAAAGCACTGGCCAATTCCTCTTTTGCTTTGGAGGTTTCAGCTTGTTGGGTTTTCAGGGCTTCTTGAAGATCGATGACTTGGTTCTCTTTCGTCTTCAGCTCCGCCTGCATGCATACAGATATATGCTTCAGCAAACTGGTAGAAGGATTCAAGTACCAACCACATAACAAGTTATGCACTTAGTACTTGGGGGCTAATGCATATTTGATCTAAAGCGGCCCCCGATTTACCCCTTCATCTTTCGATTGTTTACAAAGTCCCAAGATCAATACAAGTATTCAACTTGGCACTTGGGGGCTAATGGCTATTTGATCATATATATTCTGATACGGCAGTTTCAATTACGTAAAGTACTGGTTTAACTACGCTAAAGTTGAACCGGCCCTTGGGGGCTACATCAGCAAATTTCAAAGCAACAAGATTTATATTATTTATGTCCCAGTTTGAAAGAATATTCCAAACCAGCCCTTGGGGGCTAGGAGAGTCAGGAATGGAAGCATACAAGCAAGAAGGAGCATATGGAAATTACCTCATATTTGTCTTTCATCATGTTAACCAGACCGGCTTCATAGTCACGGCTGGTATACAGCCGGTTCAGATAGCCGGAATGGATATCTTGGGCGTTCAGAGCAGCGTAAGTCGTCAGATCAGCGTTCCACTTGCCTTTACCAAAGGCAGCAAGTTCTTCCTTGGCAGAATGTTTGGATAAAGTGACAGGATTGTTTGGCTCAGTATGGCCAGTACCAGTAATGACAACCTCATCATCTTTGGTACCGCCGGTTTGCACTGGAGCTGTTGGCTTGTCAGTAGGCTTTGCTGGACCGGTGGAGCTTTCAATCCGGATGGAACCTGTAGGCTGATGGGTAGGATCTGAGGTGTCAGTGGGTCTCTCTTCTGCAATAAGATCATCATCTTGTTGCGGTGGATCGTTGGGAATATCCTCAGGAATAGCCGCTTCAGCGTTGGGTGTCTTGTCCGCTTCAAGAACGACATCCTCTTCGGCCGCTTTGTCCAGGCGGGCCTTCTTGCTTGACCTAGGTTTGGCCCTGAGAAGGATAACAAAATCAAATACAGAATATGTTCTAAGGCAATGTACTGCAAACATTGCAATAAGTATAGCTTACCCAAACACCGTTTTGAGCCATGGGAGCTGAGTAGCCGATGACTCGCCAGAAGATGAGTGGGAAGTAACCTGATAATTGGAGTCAGACGGAGTAAGAGGTTGACGAAAGCAGCCCGCTTTAGGACAAGCACTGACAAGCAAATTAGAGACCTCGGAATGGCGTTTCCGAACCGGACTGTTCGGTAAACCGGCGGAGGTAACTACCTGGCCGCTGTGCCGGTTGGTGCGGCGAGCTTCGTGTTGTTGGGTCTTCATAAGAAGTTTAGGATCCAAATAAGCAAGAGGATGAGAAAATTTAACTTTCCGGTTTGCCTGACGGATTTTTTGTGAAGGCAAGGTTTCTGAATCGGAAGAGAGAATAATTACCTCGGCAACATCCGCGTGGCTGGCTTCGACATCATCCTGACAAATATCATCATCAATAAGACGCATGAAAAATAAACCAAGTGAGTCAAGATCTACCTCAAAATCCGGATTATCAACCTCATCATCAGGAGCCGGATTAGAAGAGGTGGTGGTTCTTTTCCTATGGGCATTCTTCTTCACAGCTTTAGTCTTTTGCCGGGCTGCTCTTTCCGGTTTGTCTGGTTTTTCTGGCTTCTCCTGCAGCGGTTTTTGCTCCAAAACAGATCATCGCCCTGATTATGCAGACACTAATATTAAAAACAATGACCAGACATATCAATAACAGATTCCGTAAAGGGAAAAGTCG
This sequence comes from Triticum urartu, assembly GCF_003073215.2. Classification (NCBI taxonomy): domain Eukaryota; kingdom Viridiplantae; phylum Streptophyta; class Magnoliopsida; order Poales; family Poaceae; genus Triticum; species Triticum urartu. The sequence continues at coordinate 236,657,161 of NC_053024.1, forward strand.
AAGTCTTACAGCTGGCGGTTTGTTGGTGGCATAGAAGGGAAGCAGGACGGTTCTGGCGCAGATGTGTTCCGGTTCATTCAGTATCTTACGCACAGCCTCTGTGATTTCTTCACCAGAGAGCTGGAGTCTTGAGTGTCGCAGTGGGTCATCAACATGATCAGTATACTGGCACATCAAACCGGAGCGCAGACTAAGAGGCAGTATGCTCCATGATATCCAACAGCGAGCAAGATCAACCCCTGTTAAACCGTTGGCCATAAAAGCTCTGAGCTTTGATAGCTGAGGAGCATATTTACTTCTCTCCTGTGTAGTCAATCTTTGTGGAGAATGGTGTGTGTTGCTGAGCCGCTCCGGTCGAAAGCCAGGCAAGGGATTCTCACCAGCAGGGGAGGTGTCTTTGTAGTAGAACCATGTCTGATTCCATTCTTTGGGGTGGCTATGCAGTTTTGCATGAGGGTATGTGACCTCTTTCATTTTCTGAATCACCACACCACCCAACTCCGTATTGGAGCCGTCAGTAAATTCAGTACGACGGTTTAGATGGAATAGGTCTCTGAACAGTTCCACTGTGGGCTCCTCTTGAAAGAACGCTTCACAGAGCACTTGGAAGTGACACATATTTGTAACAGAGTTGGGGCCAGTATCTTGTGGATGGAGCTGGAAATCGGCTAAGACATCCCGGTAAAATTTAGAACCGGGCGGCTTAAAGCCCCGGGCTAAGTGATCTACGAAAACAACAACCTCTCCTTCTCGAGGTGAGGGAGGGCATTCTTTGCCAGGAGCCCTCCAATGGATTGTATCCTTACTGCCTAAAGCACCAATCAGGACTATCCAGTTCAGCCTCTGTGACGCGAGAAGGAACCCAATTGCACTCATACACTTGCTTGGCCATGACGGAATCTACAAGGTAAAAGATCCCGGTTCAAAAATGCATTGATTAAAATGCACTGGTATGTACAATGTTAAACCGGAAACAGCCCTATCTAAACCGGAGTTTCATGAAGCAACCTACATCTGGCGGGCGGTTCAACAAGGGGACTAATGGCATATACCGGTTTGGAAAATTTTCTATAAGGTTAAACCGCCTGATCTAAACATTGAAGCAATTGAGATTGCGGATGGTTAAGTATGCAGAAACAGGTTTCACAAGATCTTATTACGGCATTGGATCTGAAGCAAGTTCAGAAAATAAGAAAAATAGTCGAAGATCAAAGCAGAACATATTGAATCAATGGGCAGAAGTATATGTGAGATCTATGGTTTTGGGCAGGAAACTAGCGGCGGATACTGAAAGTTACCGCTACACAAAGCAAGGGTTTACATGTGCATCCAGGAGCTAATACATGAGTATGAACAAGTGATGAACACCGCAAGAACACGAAGCCCTAGATCAGATCTATATTGAGAAGAACAGAAGACCTACCAGAGCTGAGGAAAACGCGGAAGGTCGCCGCGGCTTTCTGGCGCGTTCAAGTTGATGCAGCGGCCAAGGGTGATGCAGAAGACGACGGCGGCGGAGCTCTGAGACTGGCGACGCGAGGAAGACGAAGAGGAAGGGCACGAAGGGAAGAAAAGAAATGACCCTTCGGGCCTATTTATAAGGCAAAGGACATGTGTCAGGCGCGGGAATCAAGGGACCGCAGATTTTGGAAGTAGGGCGGTCACCTCGGTCATTGCGAATCTATTAAACAAGAAGATATCATGGATGTTTTCTTTATGACAGATGATGTCACGCCGGTTTACAGCAAACAGAGAAGATGACGTCACGGCGGTTCAACAACTACAAGAAGATGTTGAAGACGAAGATTTTTGCTAAGGATTGACATGAACCTGTTCAAATCAATCTGGGGCCTAATGTTGGGGATATTACTACTGGGCATAAACCGGCCTACCTGGGCCGGATTAACTTCATCAGTAGATCAAAGGTGTTAAAGCCTAAAGAGGCAGATAAAGGCCCAGGGCCCGTAGTCGGTTTACAACCTATAGCCGTACATCAATGTTTGTGCATATACTTGTACTGTAAGTTAGGAACAAGGAGGGACCAACCCGGATACGAGTACGAACCGGTGTTGGGACTCTCTGAACCGGCGGGCGTCACCCGTGTATATAAGGGGGCGACCTGGTGACGGTTCAGGGACGACAGACAACAACTCGAGACATAGGCGAAGCCTGTTTGCTCCCTAGTCATCGAAACCCCATCAATTCCATCACAACTAGACGTAGGCTTTTACCTTCCTTGAAGGGGCCGAACTAGTATAAACTATCTTGCGTCCTTGTGTCCGCTTTAACCCCTTCAAGCTAACCCGTCGCGATGGCTCCACGACTAAGTCCTTTCTCTAGGACATCTGCCGTGACAAAACCACGACAGCAGGCCGTATTGTTGGATGATGCGGCCCGGACCGACATTACGCGTACGCTTACGCGAGACTGGTTCTACGACGTGCTTTGCACATAGGTGGCTGGTGGGTGTCAGTTTCTCCAACTTTAGTTCAACCAAGTGTGGCTACGCCCGGTCCTTGCGAAGGTTAAAACATCACCCACTTGACAAACTATCGTTGTGGTTTTTGATGCGTATGTAAGATTGGTTCTTGCTTAAGCCCGTAGCAGCCACGTAAAACTTGCAACAACAAAGTAGAGGACGTCTAACATGTTTTTGCAGGGCATGTTGTGATGTGATATGGTCAAGACGTGATGAGATATAAGTTATTGTATGAGATGATCATGTTTTGTTGAAGTTATCAGCAACTGGCAAAATCCTTATGGTTATCTCTCTATTGCATAAGATGCAAGCGCCAAATAATTGCTTTACTTTATCGCTATGTGATAGCAATAGTTGCAAGAGCAATTGTTGGTGAGACAACCATGTGACGACACATTGATATAGATCAAGATGATGGAGATCATGGTGTCATGCCGGTGACGATAGAGATCATGACAGTACTTTGGAGATAGAGATCAAAGGCGCAAGATGATGATGGCCATATCATGTCACATATTTTGATTGCATATGATGTTTATCTTTTTATACATCTTATTTTGCTTAGTTTGACGGTAGCATTTTAAGATGATCTCTCACTAATTATCAAGAAGTGTTGTCCCTGAGTATGCACCGTTGCGAAAGTTCTTCGTGCTGAGACACCACGTGATGATCGGGTGTGATAGGCTCTATGTTTAAATACAACGGGTGCAAAACAGTTGCACACGCGGAATACTCATGTTATACTTGACGAGCCAAGCATATACAGATATGGCCTCGGAACACGGAGACCGAAAGGTCGAGCGTGAATCATATAGTAGATATGATCAACATAGTGATGTTCACCATTGAAACTACTCCATCTCACGTGATGATCGGACATGGTTTAGTTGATTTGGATCATGTGATCACTTAGAGGATTAGAGGGATGTCTATCTAAGTGGGAGTTCTTAAGTAATATGATTAAATTGAACTTAAATTTATCGTGAACTTAGTCCTGGTAGTATTTTGCAAATCATGTTGTAGATCAATAGCTCGCGTTGTTGCTTCCTTGTGTTTATTTTGATATGTTCCTAGAGAAAATTGTGTTGAAAGATGTTAGTAGCAATGATGCGGATTGGATCCGTGATCTGAGGTTTATCCTCATTGCTGCACAGAAGAATTATGTCATTGATGCACCGCTAGGTGACAGACCTATTGCAGGAGCAGATGCAGACGTTATGAACCTTTGGCTAGCTCAATATGATGACTACTTGATAGTTTAGTGCACCATGCTTAATGGCTTAGAATCGGGACTTCAAAGACGTTTTGAACGTCATGGACCATATGAGATGTTCCAGGAGTTGAAGTTAATATTTCAAGCAAATACCTGAGTTGAGAGATATGAAGTCTCCAACAAGTTCTATAGCTAAAAGATGGAGGAGAATTGCTCAAGCAGTGAGCATGTGCTCAGATTGTCTGGGTACTACAATCGCTTGAATCAAGTGGGAGTTAATCTTCTAGATAAAATAGTGATTGACAGAATTCTCTAGTCACCATCACCAAGTTAGTAGAACTTCGTGATGAACTATAATATGCAAGGGATAACGGAAACAATTCCCAAGCTCTTCGTAATGCTGAAATTGACGAAGGTAGAAATCGAGAAAAACATCAAGTGTTGATGGTAGACAAGACCACTAGTTTCAAGAAAAGGGCAGAGGGAAGAAGGGGAACTTCAAGAAAGACAGCAAGCAAGTTGCTGCTCAAGTGAAGAAGCCCAAGTCTGGTCCTAAGCCTGAGACTAAGTGCTTCTACTGCAAAGGGACTGGTCACTGGAAGCGGAACTACCCCAAGTGATTGGCGGATAAGAAGGATGGCAAAGTGAACTTAAGTATATTTGATATACATGTTATTGATGTGTACTTTACTAGTGTTTATAGCAACCCCTCGGTATTTGATACTAGTTCAGTTGCTAAGATTAGTAACTCGAAACGGGAGCTGCAGAATAAACAGAGACTAGTTAAGGGTGAAGTGACGATGTGTGTTGGAAGTGGTTCCAAGATTGATATGATCATCATCGCACACTCCCTATAATTTCGGGATTAGTGTTGAACCTAAATAAGTGTTATTTGGTGTTTGCGTTGAGCATGAATATGATTTGATCATATTTATTGTAATACGGTTATTCATTTAAGTAAGAGAATAAATTTTTGTTCTATTTACATGAATAAAACCTTATATGGTTACACACCCAATGAAAATAGTTCGTTGGATCTCAATCGTAGTGATACACATAATCATAATATTGAAACCAAAAGATGCAAAGTTAATAATGATAGTGCAACTTATTTGTGGCACTGCTATTTAGGTCATATTGGTGTAAAGCGCATGAAGAAACTCCATGCTGATGGGATTTTGGAATCGCTTGATTATGAATCAGTTGTTGCTTGCGAACCATGCCTCATGGGCAAGATGACTAAGACTCCGTTCTTCGGAACAATGGAGCGAGCAACAGATTTGTTGGAAATCATACATACTGATGTATATGGTCCGATGAATATTGAGGCTCGCGACACGTATCATTATTTTCTGATCTTCACAGATGATTTGAGCAGATATGAGTATATCTACTTGATGAAACATAAGTCTAAAACATTTGAGAAGTTCAAAGAATTTCAGAGTGAAGTGAAAAATCATCGTAACAAGAAAATGAAGTTTCTATGATCTGATCATAGAGAAGAGTATTTGAGTTACGAGTTTGGCCTTCAGTTAAAAACAATGTGAAATAGTTTCACTACTCATGCCACCTGGAACACCACAATGTAATGGTGTGTCCGAACGTCATAACCGTACTTTATTAGATATGGTGCGATCTATGATGTCTCTTACTGATCTACCACTATCGTTTTGGGGTTATGCATTAGAGACAGCTGCATTCACGTTAAATATGGCACCATCTAAATCCGTTGAAACGACACAATCTGAACTGTGGTTTGGCAAGAAACCAAAGATGACGTTTCTTAAAGTTTGAGCTTGCAATGTTTATGTGAAAAAGTTTCAACCTGATAAGCTCAAACCCAAATCGAAGAAGTGCGTCTTCATAGGATACCCAAAAGAAAATGTTGGGTACACCTTCTATCACAGATCCGAAGGCAAGATATTCGTTGCTTTGAATGGATCCTTTCTAGAGAAGGAATTTCTCTCGAAAGAAGTGAGTGGGAGGAAAGTAGAAGTTGATGTGGTAACTGTACCTGCTCCCTTATTGGAAAGTAGTTCATCACAGAAATCTGTTCCTGTGACTACTAGACCGATTAGTGAGGAAGCTAATGATGATGATCATGTAACTTCAGATCAAGTTACTACCGAACCTCATAGGTAAAACCAGAGTGAGATCCGCACCAGAGGGGTATGGTAATCCTGTTCTGGAGGTCATGTTACTTGACCATGACGAACCTACGAACTATGAGGAAGCGATGATGAGCCCAGATTCTGCGAAATGTCTTGAGGCCATGAAATCTGAGATGAGATCCATGTATGAGAACAAAGTATGGACTTTGATCGACTTGCCCAATGATCAGCGAGCCATTGAGATTAAATGGATCTTCAAGATGAAGACGGACGCTGATAGTAGTGTTACTATCTACAAAGCTAGAATTGTCACAAAAGGTTTTCGACAAGTTCAAGATGTTGACTACGATGAGAGTTTCTCACTCGTATCTATGCTTAAGTCTGTCCGAATCATGTTAGCAATTGCTGCATTTTATGAAATCCGGCAAATGGATAAACAAAACTGCATTCCTTAATGGATTTATTAAAGAAGAGTTGTATATGATACAACCAGAAGGTTTTGTCAATCCTAAAAGTGCTAACAAAATGTGCAAGCTCCAGCGATCCATCTATGGACTGGTGCAAGCATCTCGGAGTTGGAATATGCGCTTTGATGAGATAATCAAAGCATATAGTTTTATACGGACTTGCGGTGAAGCCTGTATTTACAAGAAAGTGAGTGGGAGCACTACAACATTTCTGATAAGTATATGTGAATGACATATTGTTGATCGGAAATAATGTAGAATTATTCTGCAAAGCATAAAGGAGTGTTTTGAAAGAAGTTTTTCAAAGAAAGACCTCGGTGAAGCTGCTTACATATTAAGCATCAAGATCTATAGAGATAGATCAAGACGCTTGATAAGTTTTTTTTCAATGAGTACATACCTTGACAATATTTTGAAGTAGTTCAAAAATTGGAACGGTCAAAGAAAGAGTTCTTGGCTGTGTTACAAGGTGTGAAATTGAGTAAGACTCAAAGCCCGACCACGGCAGAAGATAGAAAAGAGAATGAAAGTCATTCCCTATGCCTCAGCCATAGGTTCTATAAAGTATGCCATGCTGTGTACCAGATCTATTGTATACCCTACACTGTGTTAAGCAAGGGAGTACAATAGTGATCTAAGAGTAGATCACTAGACAGCGGTCAAAATAATCCTTAGTGGAATAAGGAAATATTTCTCAATTATGGAGGTGACAAAAAGGTTCGTCGTAAAAAGTTACGTCGATGCAAGTTTTGACACAGATCTAGATGACTCTAAGTCTCGATCTAGATACATATTGAAAATGGGAGCAATTAGCTAGAGTAGCTCCGTGCAGAGCATTGTAGACATAGAATTCGCAAAATACTTACGGATCTGTATGTGACAGACCCGTTGACTAAAATTATCTCACAAGCAAAACATGATCACACCTTAGTACTCTTTGGGTGTTAATCACATAAACGATGTGAACTAGATTACTGACTCTAGTAAACCCTTTGGGTATAGTGAACTAGATTACTGACTCTAGTAAACCCTTTGGGTATAGGTCACATGACAATGTGAACTATGGGTGTTAATCACATGGTGATGTGAACTATTAGTGTTGAATCACATGGCGATGTGAACTAGATTATTGACTCTAGTGCAAGTGGGAGACTGAAGGAAATATGCCCTAGAGGCAATAATAAAGTTATTATTTATTTCCTTATATCATGATAAATGTTTATTATTCATGCTAGAATTGTATTAACCGGAAACATAATACATGTGTGAATACATAGACAAACAGAGTGTCACTAGTATGCCTCTACTTGACTAGCTCGTTAATCGAAGATGGTTATGTTTCCTAACCATGAATAAAAGAGTTGTTATTTGATTAACGGGATCACATCATTAGAAGAATGATGTGATTGACATGACCCATTCCATTAGCTTAGCACCCGATCGTTTAGTATGTTGCTATTGCTTTCTTCATGACTTATACATGTTCCTATGACTATGAGATTATGCAACTCCTGTTTGCCGCAGGAGCACTTTGTGTGCTACCAAACGTCACAATGTAACTGGGTGATTATAAGGGAGCTCTACAGGTGTCTCCAAAGGTACATGTTGGGTTGGCGTATTTCGAGATTAGGATTTGTCACTCCGATTGTCGGAGAGGTATCTCTGGTGTAATGCCCAGAGACCGACGCGCCAGGTGTCTTCTAGTTATTCGTTGTTGTTGCCTTATCATTTGCTTGCGTGTCGCATCTTGCTATGTCATCATGTGCATTGCATCATCTTGTTTTCAAAACTTGCATCCGTCCCGGTCTCCTCGTTCTTTCTGTTGTCCGTTCTGAGCCTAGACACACTTGCATGCGCCCGCGGCACCTTCAAAATATTATTTTATAAGTGGCATAAAAATGTTCTTGGAATGGGTTGAAAGTTGGCGTGCGGTCTTATTATAGTGTAGATAGACCGCTTGTCAATTTTTGTCACATTCGGAGCTCGTTTGATAGCCCAACCGTTAAATATATAGCGGCAATATAGCCGGTCTATTGTCGGACGTTTCCGGGCACTGGAAACGGATGCCGGGTTGCAACCCTCCTCTCCCATCTCAGTCCAACCACACACTTGACCTCCTTCCCCTAACCCCTCTTTGCACAGTGCATCGACCCCTCGCCCATGTCCGAAACCGTCCCGAACCCGACCCGGACAGTCGTCATCGTTGGAACCGGATCATCCCCAAACGTCCCTAAAACATCCTCAATTTTTCATTTGGACTCCCTAGTCTATATTTTTCTTCGTCTGTCTGATTTTGATCGGATGATCCAAGCTCCCCTCTCTTTTCTATATATAGTCCACCTACATATCAAATTTGTCCAAACCAAACCCTAGCCTAGCTCCTATCCCCTCCTGCGCCACCACCCTCCTCGGATCCAGCACCGCACCAACCACCTCTTTCCTCGTTTCAGATACACCCAATCCACCGAGCCGCTCAGATCCACCCAATTCCCTCCGGACCATTGGATCTCTGATCCAACGGTTGCTGGTCAGCCATCTGTCCCGACAGCCTCCCGCTCCTCTCATTCCCCAGAGCGAGGAGTTCTTGAGCTCCCGATCTAGCGCCCGATCCTGTGCTACCTCTTGAGCACTGCGTTGGTTTTCCCCGAAGAGGAAGGGATGATGCAGCAAAGTAGCGTAAGTATTTCCCTCATATTTTGAGAACCAAGGTATCAATCCAGTAGGAGGCTACACATTAGTCCCTTGTACCTGCACAAAAACAAATAAATCCTCGCAACCAACGCAAATAGGGGTTGTCAATCCCTATAGGGCCACTTACGAGAGTGAGATCTGATAGACATAATAAAAATAATATTTTTGGTATTTTTATGATAAAGATGCAAAGTAAAATAAAGGCAAAGTAAATAGCAAAGTAGTAGGAGATCAATATGACAAAGATAGACCCGGGGGCCATATGTTTCACTAGTGGCTTCTCTCGAGAGCATAAGTATTCTACGATGGGTGAACAAATTACTGTTGAGCAATTGACATAATTGAGCATAATTATGAGAATATATAGGCACGATCATGTATATAGGCATCACGCCCGAGACAAGTAGACCGACTCCTGCCGGCATATACTACTATTACTCCACTCATCGACTGCTATCCAACATGCATCTAGAGTATTAAGTTAAAAATAGAGTAACGCCTTAAGCAAGATGACATGATGTAGAGGGATAGACTCATGCAATATGAAGAAAACCCCATCTTGTTATCCTCGATGGAAACAATACAATACGTGCCTTGCTGCCCTTACTATCACCGGGAAAGGACACCGCAAGATTGAACCCAAAGCTAAGCACTTCTCCCATTGCAAGAAAGATCAATCTAGTAGGCCAAACCAAACTGATAATTCGAAGAGACTTGCAAAGATAACTACATAAAAGAATTCAGAAAAGATTCAAATATTATTCATAGATATACTTGATCATAAACCCACAATTCATTGGTCTCAACAAACACACCGCAAAAAGGAGATTACATCGAATAGTTCTCCATAAGAGAGGGGGAGAACGTTGTATTGAGATCCAAAAAGAGAGAAGAAGCCATCTAGCTACTAACTATCGACCCGTAGGTCTGAGGTAAACTACTCACACTTCATCGGAGAGGCTATGGTGTTGATGTAGAAGCCATCCGTGATCGATGCCCCCTCCGGCGGAGCTCCGGAACAGGTCCCAAGATGGGATCTCGTGGATACAGAAAGTTACGGCGGTGGAATTAGGGTTTTGGCTCCGTATCTGATCGTTTGGGGGTACATGGATATATATAGGAGGAAGAAGTACGTCGGTGGAGCAACAGGGGGCCCATGAGGGTGGGGGTGCGCCTGGTAGGGTAGGGCGCACCCCCTACCTCGTGGCCTCCTGTTTCCTTTCTTGACTTAGGGTCCAAGTCTCCTGGGTCTTATCTGTTGAGAAAATCACGTTCCCGAAGGTTTCATTCTGTTTGGAGTCCGTTTGATATTCCTTTTCTTCGAAACCCTAAAACAGGCAAAAAACAACAATTCTGGGCTGGGCCTCCGGTTAATAGGTTAGTCCCAAAATAATATAGAAGTGTATAATAAAGCCCAATAATGTCCAAAACAGTAGATAATATGGCATGGAGCAATAAAAAATTACAGATATGTTGGAGACGTATCAAGCATCCCCAAGCTTAATTCCTGCTCGTCCTCGAGTAGGTAAATGATAAAAACAGAATTTTTGATGCGGATTGCTACTTGGCATAATTTTAATGTAATTATTCTTAATTGTGGTATGAATATTCAGATCCGAAAGATTCAGGACAAAGTTCATATTGACATAAAAATAATAATACTTCAAGCATACTAACTAAGCAATTATGTCTTCTCAAAATAACATGGCCAAAGAAAGTTCATCCCTACAAAATCATATGGTTTAGTCATGTTTCATTTTCGTCACACAAGAATGCTCTCATCATGCACAACCCCAATGACAAGCCAAGCAATTGTTTCATACTTTAGTAATCTCAAACCCATAAAATTTCACGCAATATATGAGCGCGAGCCATGGACATAGCACTATGGGTGGAATAGAATATAATGAGGGGGGTTATGTGGAGAAGACAAAAAAGGAGATAGTCTCGCATCAACGAGGCTTATCAATGGGAAATGGAGATGCCCACCGATTGATGTTAATGCAAGCAGTAGGGATTGCCATGCAACGGATGCACTAGAGCTATAAATGTATGAAAGCTCAACAAAAGAAACTAGTGGGTGTGCATCCAACTTGCTTGCTCACGAAGACCTAGGGCACTTTAGGAGGCCCATTGTTGGAATATACAAGACAACTTCTATAATGAAAAATTCCCACTAGTATATGAAAGTGACAAAACAAGAGACTCTCTATCATGAAGATTATGGTGCTACTTTTAAGCACAAGTGTGGCAAAGGATAGTAACATAGTCCCTTCTCTCTTTTTCTCTCATTTTTTGGGCCTTCTCTTTTTTATGGCCTTTCTCTCTCTCTCTCTCTTTAATATTCCTCACTTGGGCCAATGCTCTAGAAAATGATGATCATCACACTTCTATTTATTTACAACTCAATGATTACAACTCGATACTAGAACAAAAGATGACTTTATATGAATGCCTCCGGCGGTGTACCGTGATATGCAATGACTCAAGAGTGACATGTATGAAAGAATTATGAACGGTGGGCTTTGCCACAAATACCATGTCAACTACATGATCATGCTAAGCAATATGACAATAATGAATATGTCATGATGAACGGAATGATGGAAAGTTGCATGGCAATATATCTCAGAATGGCTATGGAAATGCCATAATAGGTAGGTATGGTGGCTGTTTTGAGGAGGATATAAGGAGGTTTATGTGTGAAAGAGCGCATCATATCACGGGGTTTAGATGCACCGGCGAAGTTTGCGCCAACCGTCAATGTGAGAAATGGCAATGCATGGTACCGAAGAGGCTAGCAAGGATGGAAGGGTGAGAGTGTGTATAATCCATGGACTCAACATTAGTAATAAAGAACTCGCATACTTATTGCAAAAATCTACAAGTCATCAAAAACCTCGGTACTACGCGCATGCTCCTAGGGGGATAGATTGGTAGGAAAAGACCATCGCTCGTCCCTAACCACCAGTCATAAGGAAGACAATCAAATAACACCTCATGTTTAAAATTTGTTGCATAACATTTACCATACGTGCATGCTACGGGACTTGCAAACCTCAACACAGGTATTTCTCAATTTCACAACTACTCAACTAGCACGACTTTGATATTATTACCTCCATATCTCAAAAAAATCATCAAGCATCAAACTTCTCTTAGTATTCAAAACACTGTTAAGAAAATTTTACTAACTTTGAATACCTAGCATATTAAAATCATCTGAAAAAATAATTAACTAAATAGCACTTTCCAAATAAAAATGGCAGTAGTTCTCATGAGCGCTAAAGTTTCTGTTTTTTACAGCAAGTTCAACAAGACTTTCCCCAAGTCTTCCCAACGGTTCTACTTGGCACAAACACTAATTAAACACAAAAAACACAACCAAAACAGAGGCTAGATAAATTATTTATTACTAAACAGGAGAAAAAAGCAAGGAATAAAAATAAAATTGGGTTGCCTCCCGACAAGCGCTATCATTTAACGCCCCTAGCTAGGCATAACAAGCAAGAATAGATCTAGGTATTGCCATCTTTGGTTTTCAACTTTTTAGTGGAATCAAGCTCAAATCTGGGAGGTTCTTTACGTTTCCCTTCATATTTTGAAATTTTTAGATCTAACGAATCCAACCGCTTATTGCAAAGGGTAATCAACATATTCATGCGGTGAACATTTCCACTAATGTTCTTAAGAGGTTCAGGAGATTTCTGCAAGATTTTAGTAACTTCACAATTTTTTTCAAAAACTTGTGTCTCTTACTGGGTAGGATGAGGCCCCTTTTGTTGAGGTAGTGTTTCCACTATACCTTCTATAATTTCAAGCGCAATATGGGGATCGATTTCAATAAAATTGCCTTTGGCAACGCAATCCAAGAGTTGTCTATGAGACATATTCAATCCAACATAAAAATTGCAAAGCAAAATTCTCAGGTTTATTTTAGAGGTACAATTACGATAAGACTCCATTATTCTCAACCAAGCATCTTTTAAGTTTTCTCCTAGTCTTTGTTTAAAGTGAAAGATCTCGAACTCAGGGGTCAATGGAGAAGATAAGGGACTAGCCATAACGACAAGCAAGCAAACTATCACACAAGCAAACAAAAAGCAAGCGGGCAAAAAGAGGCAAATAGAGAAAGAGAGGGAGGATAGTGAGAGAGGGCGAATAAAACGGCAAGGGTGAAGTGGGGAAGAGGAAAACGAGAGGCAAATGGCAAATAATGTAATGCGGGAGATAAGGGTATGTGATGGGTACTTGCTATGTTGACTTTTGCGAAGACCTCCCCGGCAACAGCGCCTAAAATCCTTCTTGCTACCTCTTCAGCACTGCGTTGGTTTTCCTCGAAGAGGAAGGGATGATGCAGCAAAGTAGCGTAAGTATTTCCCTTAGTTTTTGAGAACCAAGGTATCAATCCAGTAGAAGGCTACGCGCTAGTCCCTCGTACCTGCACAAAACAAATAAATCCTCGCAACCAATGCAAATAGGGGTTGTCAATCCCTATAGGGCCACTTACGAGAGTGAGATCTGATAGATATGATAAATATAATATTTTTGGTATTTTTATGATAAAGATGCAAAGTAAAATAAAGGCAAAGTAAATAGCAAAGTAGTAGGAGATTAATATGATAAAGATAGACCCGGGGGCCATAGGTTTCACTAGTGGCTTCTCTCAAGAGAATAAGTATTCTACGGTGGGTGAACAAATTATTGTTGAGAAATTGACAGAATTGAGCATAATTATGAGAATATCTAGGCATGATCATGTATATAGGCATCACGTCCGAGACAAGTAGACCGACTCCTGCCTGCATCTACTACTATTACTCCACTCATCGCCCGCTATCCAGCATGCATCTAGAGTATTAAGTTCATAAAACAGAGTAATGCCTTAAGCAAGATGACATGATGTAGAGGGATAGACTCATGCAATATGAAGAAAACCCCATGTTGTTATCCTCGATGGCAACAATACAATACGTGCCTTGCTGCCCTTACTGTCACCGGGAAAGGACACCGCAAGATTGAACCCAAAGCTAAGCACTTCTCCCATTGCAAGAAAGATCAATCTAGTAGACCAAACCAAACTGATAATTCGAAGAGACTTGCAAAGATAACCAATCATACATAAAAGAATTCAGCAAAGATTCAAATATTATTCATAGATATACTTGATCATAAACCCACAATTCATCGGTCTCAACAAACACACCGCAAAAACAAGATTACATCGAATAGTTCTCCACAAGAGAGGGGGAGAACGTTGTATTGAGATCCAAAAAGAGAGAAGAAGCCATCTAGCTACTAACTATGGACCCGTAGGTCTGAGGTAAACTACTCACACTTCATCGGAGAGGCTATGGTGTTGATGTAGAAGCCCTCCGTGATCGATGCCCCCTCCGGCGGAGCTCCGGAACATGCCCCAAGATGGGATCTCGTGGATACAGAAAGTTACGGCGATGGAATTAGGGTTTTGGCTCCGTATCTGATCGTTTGGGGTACGTGGATATATATAGGAGGCAGAAGTACGCCGGTGGAGCAACAGGGGGCCCACAAGAGTGGGGGCGCGCCTGGTAGGGTAGGGCGCGCCCCCTACCTCGTGGCCTCCTGTTTTCTTTCTTGACGTAGGGTCCAAGTCTCCTGGGTCTTATCTGTTGAGAAAATCATGTTTCCGAAGGTTTCATTCCGTTTGGAGTCCGTGTGATATTCCTTTTCTTTGAAACCCTAAAATAGGCAAAAAAAAACATCAATTCTGGGCTGGGCCTCCGGTTAATAGGTTAGTCCCAAAAATAATATAAAAGTGGATAATAAAGCCCAATAATGTCCAAAACAGTAGATAATATGGCATGGAGCAATCAAAAATTATAGATACATTGGAGACGTATCAGGATGCTGCTAACGCGACACTACGATCAGAGACCCTTCGAGAAACTATGTGCGATGCAATAATCGCAAAAGGTGGTGTATGACAACCGTAAAAAAGGTGCAAAACGTTTGTGATGGAGGATGCATCAAACATAGATCAGATTTTAGTTGCATGTGCGATGAAGGGCATAGGTTCAGTTCAATTAACTGTTTGCGATGAGGAGGAACAAAAGAAACGGGCAACCATATGAAGGCGTGTGCGATACACGGCATACGGTTCACTCGGATGAACTATTTGTGATTAGGCAAAACAAAAGAAAAGGGCAGCCAGATGAAGGTGTGTGCGATATATATCATACGGTTCACTCGGATTAACTGTTCGTGATTAGGAAACACAAAAGAAATGGTCAGCCAGATCAAGGAGTGTGCGATATACGGCGTGCGGTTCACTCGGATGAACTGTTTGCGTTGACACAAGAGAATAGAAATGGTTCAACTTAACAAGACATGTGTGTTGTGCGATGGGATTGCATACAGGACAACATACACACACGCACACACACACACACACACTTATAAGGACATGCTTGCATAACCAAATTAAACATCCACTTACATATGTGGCAACTACAACCATGGCACTTGCACACACCAAAGTAAACTATTACATGCATAATTACATAGGTGGCTACTACACACATGACATTTCCACATAGCAACAATAAAGTAAACTATATATTACATGCATGATTAACAAGCATAAACAATCATCTGATCATCATCTACTTCTTGTGATGCTTGCTCTACTTGTGGCTCGATCCGGGCTCGTCGATTTTGGTAACGAGGCACTTACTCATGTCAATGATCTGCCTGTGCATCTCGTAGCATGTGTACACGCTCTTGGCCGCGAACCTGAGGTGAGTTTCATCTAGTTGCCGCATCCAGCCCCGTGCCAGGATACATGACTTGTTCTCTGGGCATCCTGCTTCATCTTTTCATAGTAGAGGTCTATGATGGCCGAGGCGAGTTCGACCAGGGAGTCCTTCTTCGTGCTGCCCCAGACCCTGCAGTGGCCACGAATTTCGACAAGGTTCTTATAGGCCAAGCCCGTAACACTGAGTGCTTTTACATCATTGGTGGTATCCACCATGGCTAACTTGTAGTCAGTGCTGTTGACAAACCTGTTGAAACGGTCACAAGGCTCTGTGTCCATGCAGTAGTGGTAGATGAGGACATGATGGCGCACACACAACAGGGCAATGGCAACCTTCTAAACTATGCCAGGACGACCGGCGGTGTACTGGAGGTCGATGCCGATCACCTTGTACTTGTCTCCAGCAAGCAACTGCTCAACGCTGTTGATGTAGTCGTCCACCATGGCCGGGTCGATGGTGTACACCATCGAGAGATCTGTCTCCCTCGCATGGCTCTTCACTCTATGCTCGCTGAACTCCATTGGAGCGCCGCCAGACATCCCCTCTCTATGTGTCGTCGTGGGTGTGATTGTTGTGTTGTAGGGCAATATCGAAAGGTTGAAGAGACTAAGGTTATAATGGACACAAGAATTAAAGGGGAAGCTGGACGGCCAGGAATATTGGCAGGCCCTGATGGCAGTTCTAATTTGCAGCGTGTAACTCCAACATGCCGCTGCTACCTCTTGAGCACTGCGTTGGTTTTCCCTTGAATAGTATGGTGATGCAGCAAAGTAGCGTAAGTATTTCCCTCAGTTTTTCAGAACCAAGGTATCAATCCAGTAGGAGACTACACGCAAGTCCCTCATACCTACACAAACAAATAAGAACCTCGCAACCAACGCGATAAAGGGGTTGTCAATCCCTTCACGGTCACTTACGAGAGTGAGATCTGATAGAGATAATAATAATAAGATAAATATTTTTGGTATTTTTATGATATAGATTGAAAGTAAAGATTGCGAAATAAAATATATTGGAAACTTATATGATAAAAGATAGACCCGGGGGCCATAGGTTTCACTAGTGGCTTCTCTCAAGATAGCATAAGTATTATGGTGGGTGAACCAATTACTGTCGAGCAATTGACAGAAAAGTGCATAATTATGAGAATATCTAGGCATGATCATGTATATAGGCATCACATCCGCGACAAGTAGACCGAATCGATTCTGCATCTACTACTATTACTCCACATATCGAGCGCTATCCAGCATGCATCTAGAGTATTAAGTTCATAAGAACAGAGTAACGCATTAGGCAAGATGACATGATGTAGAGGGATAAACTCAAGCAATATGATATAAACCTCATCTTTTTATCCTCGATGGCAACAATACGATACGTGCCTTGCTGCCCCCGCTGTCACTGGGAAAGGACACCGCAAGATTGAACCCAAAGCTAAGCACTTCTCCCATTGCAAGAAAGATCAATCTAATAGGCCAAACCAAACTGATAATTCGAAGAGACTTGCAAAGATAGCCAATCATACATAAAAGATTTCAGCGAAGAATCAAATATTGTTCATAGATAAACTTGATCATAAACCCACAATTCATCGGATCTCGACAAACACACCGCAAAAAGAATTACATCAAATAGATCTCCAAGAAGATCGAGGAGAACATTGTATTGAGATCCAAAGAGAGAGAAGAAGCCATCTAGCTAATAACTATGGACCCGAAGGTCTAAGGTAAACTACTCACACATCATCGGAGAGGCTATGGTGTCGATGTAGAAGCCCTCCGTGGTCGACTCCCCCTCCGGCGGAGTTCCGGAAAAGGCCCCAAGATGGGATCTCTTGGGTACAGAAGGTTGCGGCGGTGGAAATAGGGTTTCGTGGTGCTCCTGGATGTTTTCGGGGTATATGGATATATATATATATATATATATATATATATATATATAGGAGGAAGAAGTAGGTCGGTGGAGCCACGAGGGGCCCACAAGGGTGGAGGGCGCGCCTAGGGGGGTAGGCGCGCCCCCCTGTCTCATGGCATCCATGTTGATTTCTTGACGTCCACTCCAAGTCCCCTGGATCACGTTTGTTCCAAAAATAACTCTCCCGAAGGTTTCATTCCGTTTGGATTCCGTTTGATATTCCTTTTCTACGAAACACTGAAATAGGCCAAAAAAACAGCAATTTGCACTGGGCCTTGGGTTAGTAGGTTAGTCCCAAAAATAATATAAAAGTGTATAATTAAGCCCATTAACATCCAAAACAGATAATATAATAGCATGGAACAATCAAAAAATTATAGATACGTTGGTGATGTATCAAGCATCCCCAAGCTTAATTCCTGCTCGTCCTCGAGTAGGTAAATGATAAAAATAGAATCTTTGATGTGGAATGCTACCTAGCATAATTCTCAATGTAATTTTCTTTATTGTGGCATGAATGTTCAAATCCAAGAGATTCAAGACAAAATTTTAATATTGACATAAAAATAATAATACTTCAAGCATACTAACTAAGCAATCATGTCTTCTCAAAATAACATGGCAAAAGAAAGTTCATCCCTACAAAATCATATAGTTTGGTCATGCTCCATTTTCGTCACACAAGAATGCTCTCATCATGCACACCCCAAATGACAAGCCAAACAATTGTTTCATACTTTAGTAATCTCAAACTTTTTCAACTTTCACGCAATACATGAGCGTGAGCCATGGATATAGCACTATGGGTGGAATAGAATAATGATAGGGGTTTATGTGGAGAATACAAAAAATGAGAAAGTCTCACATCGATGAGGCTAATCAGCGGGCAAGGGAGATGCCCATCAATTGATGTCAATGCAAGGAGTAGGGATTGCCATGCAACGGATGCACTAGAGCTATAAATGTATGAAATATCAACAAAAGAAACTAAGTGGGTGTTCATCCAACTTGCTTGCTCACGAAGACCTAGGGCATTTGAGGAAGCCCATTGTTGGAATATACAAGCCAAGTTCTATAATGAAAAATTCCCACTAGTATATGAAAGTGACAAAACAAGAGACTCTTTATCATAAGATCATGGTGCTACTTTGAAGCACAAGTGTGGAAAAAGGATAGTAGCATTGTCCCTTTTTATTTCTTTTCTCTTTTTTGGGGGATTTTCTTTTCTTTTATTTGGCCTTTCTCCTTTTTTTATTTGGGACAATGCTCTATTAATGATGATCATCACACTTCTATTTATTTACATCTCGATACTAGAACAAAATATGACTCTATATGAATGCCTCTGGCAGTGTACCGGGAAGGGCAATGAATCAAGAGTGACATGTATGATAAATTATGCATGTTGGCTTTGCCACAAATACGATGTCAACTACATGATCATGCAAAGCAATATGACAATGATGAAGCATGTCATAAATGAAACGGTGGAAAGTTGCATGGCAATATATCTCGGAATGGCTAAGGAAATGCCATAATAGGTAGGTATGGTGGTGTTTTGAGGAAGATATAAGTAGGCTTATGTGTGATAGAGCATATCATATCACGGGGTTTGGATGCACCGGTGAAGTTTGCACCAACTCTCAAGGTGAGAAAGGGCAATGCACGGTACCGAAGAGGCTAGCAATGATGGAAGGTGAGAGTGCGTATAATCCATGGACTCAACATTAGTCACAAAGAACTCACATACTTATTGGAAAAATCTACAAGTCATCAAAAACCAAGAACTACGCGCATGCTCCTAGGGGGATAGATTGGTAGGAAAAGACCATCGCTCGTCCCCGACCGCCACTCATAAGGAAGACAATCAAAGAACACCTCATGTGTCAAATTTGTTACACAACGGTTACCATACGTGCATGCTACGGGACTTGCAATCTTCAACACAAGTATTTCTCAAATTCACAACTACTCAACTAGCACACTCTAATATCAGCATCGTTATATGTCAAAACAATTATCAAGTATCAAACTTCTCATAGTATTCAATGCACTTTCTATGATAGTTTTTATTATACCCATCGTGGATGCCTATCATATTAGGACTAGTTTCATAACCAAAGCAAATTACCATGATGTTCTAAAGGTCTCTCAAAATAATATCAGATAAGCATGACAGATCAATAATTTCTACAAAATAAAACCACCACCGTGCTCTGAAAGATATAAGTGAAGCACTAGAGTAAAATTATCTAGCTCAAAAGATATAAGTGAAGCACATAGAGTATTCTAATAAATTCCAATTCATGTGTGTCTCTCCCAAAAGGTGTGTACATCAAGGATGATTGTGTTAAACTAAAAATCAAAGACTCAAATCATACAAGATGCTCCAAGCAAAACACATATCATGTGGTGAATAAAAATATAGCCTCAAGTAAAGTTACCGATAGAAGAAGACGAAAGAGGGGATGCCTTCCGGGGCATCCCAAAGCTTAGGATTTTGGTTGTCCTTGAATTTTACCTTGGGGTGCCTTGGCCATCCCCAAGATTAGGCTCTTGCCACTCCTTATTCCATAATCCATCAAATCTTTACCCAAAACTTGAAAACTTCACAACAAAAAACTTAAACAGAAAATATCATGAACTCCGTTAGTATAAGAAAACAAACCACCACTTAAGGTACTGTAATGAACTCATTATTTATTTATTTTGGTGTTAAACCTACTGTATTTCAACTTCTCTATGGTTCATAACCTCCGATACTAGCCATAGATTCAACAAAATAAGTAAACAACACACGAAAAACATAATCTGTCAAAAACAGAACAGTCTATAGTAATCTGTAGGTTTCGAATACTTATGTAAACCCAAAAATTCTAAAATAAATTTCTGGACGTGAGGAATTTATCTTTTAATCATCTGCAAAAATAATCAACCTAATTACACTCTCCAGTAAAAAATGGCAGCAAATCTCGTGAGCGCTAAAGTTTCTGTTTTTTACAGCAAGATCGCAAAGACTTTCCCCAAGTCTTCCCAAAGGTTCTACTTGGCAAAAACATTAATTAAAAGCATAAAACCACATCTAAACAGAGGCTAGATGAATTATTTATTACTAAACAGAACCAAAAAGAAAGGAACAAAAATAAAATTGGGTTGCCTCCCAACAAGCGCTATCGTTTAACGGCCCTAGCTAGGCACAAAAGCAAGAATATATCTAGGTATTATCATTTTTGGTATGCAATCCAAGAGTTGTCTATGCGACATATTCAGCCCAACATAAAAATTGGAAGTAAAATTCTAAAATTCACCTCTAGGGTGCAATTACGGTAGGATTCCATCATCCTAAACCAAGCATCTTTTGAATTTTTTCCTTGTCTTTGTTTGAAGTTAAGAACTTCAAACTCGGGAGACAAAGAAGCAGATAAGGGACTAGCCATGACGACACACGGTGACACAAGAAGCAAGCGAAAAAGAGGAGAACGAAAAGAGAGGGGGAACGGAAAAAGAGGGCCAATAAAATGGAAAGGGTGAAGTGGGGGAGAGGAAAACGAGAGGAAAATGGCAAATAATGTAATGCGAGGGATAAGAGTTTGTGACGGGTACTTGGTATGTCTTGACTTGTGTGTAGATCTCCCCGGCAATGGCGCCAGAAATCCTTCTTGCTACCTCTTGAGCACTACGTTGGTTTTCCCTTGAAGAGGAAAGGGTGATGCAGCAAAGTAGCGTAAGTATTTCCCTCGGTTTTTGAGAACCAAGGTATCAATCCAGTAGGAAACTACACGCAAGTCCCTCGTACCTACACAAACAAATAAGAACCTCGCAACCAACGCGATAAACGGGTTGTCAATCCCTTCACGGTCACTTATGAGAGTGAGATCTGATAGAGATAATAATAATAAGATAAATATTTTTGGTATTTTTATGATATAGATTGAAAGTAAAGATTGCGAAATAAAATAGATTGGAAACTTATATGATAAAAGATAGACCCGGGGCCATAGGTTTCACTAGTGGCTTCTCTCAAGATAGCATAAGTATTACGGTGTGTGAACAAATTACTGTCGAGCAATTGACAGAAAAGTGCATAACTATGAGAATATCTAGGCATGATCATGTATATAGGCATCACGTCCGCGACAAGTAGACCGAAATGATTCTGCATCTACTACTATTACTCCAAACATCGACCGCTATCCAGCATGCATCTCGAGTATGAAGTTCATAAGAACAGTGTAACGCATTAGGCAAGATGACACGATGTAGAGGGATAAACTCAAGCAATATGATATAAACCCCATGAAAGGATCGAGAAGAGGTGTCTAGAGGGGGGTGAATAGACTCTTAGCAATAAAAGTTGCAGTTTTTAATTTCTTTAAGTTGAAGTGGAGTTTTAGCACAAGTTTAAACATTCACAATACATATGAAGCAAGCATGACAAGAGTATATGAGCAGCGGAAAGTAAATCATGCAAGTCGCAACAATGTAAAGGGATGTGATTGGAGTGTGCAAACGCAATTGGAGACACGGAGATTTTTGGCGTGGTTCCGATAGGTGGTGATAACGTACATCCACGTTGATGGAGACTTCAACCCACGAAGGGTAACGGTTGCGCGAGTCCACGGAGGGCTCTGCCCACGAAGGGTCCATGAAGAAGTGACCGTGTCTATCCCACCATGGCCATCGCCCACGAAGGACTTGCCTCACCAGGGTAGATCTTCGCGAAGTAGGCGATCTCCTTGCCCGTACAAACTCCTTGGTTCAACTCCACAATCTTGACGGAGGCTTCTAAGTGGCACCTAACCAATCTAGGTGACACCACTCTCCAAAAGGCAATAGATGGTGTGTTGATGATGAACTCCTTGCTCTTGTGCTTCAAATGATAGTCTGCCCAACACTCAACTCTCTCTCATAGGATTGGATTTGGTAGAAAGATAATTTGAGTGGAAAGCAACTTGGGGAAGGCTAGAGATCAATATTTATGTGGTTGGAATGGAATATCTTGACCTCAACACAAGTGTAGATGGTTCTCTCTCAGAAAATGTATGTTGGAAGTGTAGGCATATTCTGATGGCTCTCTCAACGAATGAAGAGTGGGTGGAGGGGTATATATAGCCTCCACACAAAATCTAACCGTTACACACAAATAACCAAACTCGGTGGGACCGAATCATATAACTCAGTCAGACCGATTTAGTTCAAAATGTGAACGTTAGGATTTTCGGTGGGACTGATATGATCAACTCGGTGGGGCCGATGTGCTAGGGTTAGGGTAAAGCCTTATCTCGGTTGGACCGATTACACAAACTCGGTGGGACCGATTTGGGTAATAAGCAAAACAGAGAGTTGGCCAAGCAAACTCGGTGGGACCCATTTCATATTTCGGCGAGACCAAAATTAATGCAATAGGCAACAGAGAATTTGCACCAAATTGATTAGGGTTTATGGCAGTGGCTATGTCAAGAGAACTCGGTGGTGCCGGATAGAAGGTTTCGGTGGGGCCGAGTTTGACTTTTGGTTTGGGACAAATGTGGATGTGAGAAAGTGGTTGAGGGCTTTGGAGCATATCACTAAGCACTTTGAGCAAGCAAGCCATTAAGCAACACCTCATCCCCTCTTAATAGTATTGGCTTTCCTATGGACTCAATGTGATCTTGGATCACAAAAATGAAAAATGTAGAGTCCTGAGCTTTGAGCTTGAGCCAATCATTTGTCTTCATAATCTTGAAGGGGTCCCACATCCTCTAGTCCATGCCACTCCACTGTTGGACTTATCTGAATTATGCTAGATGAAAGTATTAGTCCAACAAGAGATATGTTGACATTAATTACCAAAATCACCCATGGAGCACTTGTGCTTTCACCCCATCTTTTTATCCTCGATGGCAACAATACAATACGTGACTTACTGCCCCTGCTGTCACTGGGAAAGGACACCGCAAGATTGAACCCAAAGCTAAGCACTTCTCCCATTGCAAGAAAGATCAATCTAGTAGGCCAAACCAAACTGATAATTCAAAGAGACTTGCAAAGATAACCAATCATACATAAAAGATTTCAATGAAGAATCAAATATTGTTCATAGATAAACTTGATCATAAACCCACAATTCATCGGATCTCGACAAACATACCGCAAAAAGAGTTACATCAAATAGATCTCCAAGAAGATCGAGGAGAACATTGTATTGAGATCCAAAGAGAGAGAAGAAGCCATCTAGCTAATAACTATGGACCCGAAGGTCTAAGGTAAACTACTCACACATCATCGAAGAGGCTATGGTGTTGATGTAGAAGCCCTCCGTGATCGATTCCCCCTCCGTCGGAGCTCTGGAAAAGGCCCCAAGATGGGATCTCTTGGGTACAGAAGGTTGCGGTGGTGGAAATAGGGTTTCGTGGTGCTCCTGGATGTTTTCGGGATATATGGATATATATAGGAGGAAGAAGTAGGTCGGTGGAGCCACGAGGGTGGAGGGCGCGCCCCCCTGCCTCGTGGCCTCCTCGTTGATTTCTTGACGTCCACTCCAAGTCCCCTGGATCACGTTTGTTCCAAAAATTAACTTTCCCGAAGGTTTCATTCTGTTTGGATTCCGTTCGATATTCCTTTTCTGCGAAACACTGAAATAGGCAAAAAAAACAGCAATTTGCATTGGGCCTTGGGTTAGTAGGTTAGTCCCAAAAATAATATAAAAGTG